>NW_027665343.1:0-2500 GCF_963924005.1 Protomyctophum bolini | reverse complement strand
TGAACGTGTTCATCCTGGTTGATGTTTAGCACACTGCACGGGTCAGCATTCTGGTGTAGCACAGTCATGGGGCCACAGGGGACGGTAGAGCAGGCTTCAGGGTCCAGCATTCTGGTGTAGCACAGTCATGGGGGCCAGGGGACGGTAGAGCAGGCTTCAGGGACCAGCATTCTGGTGTAGCACAGTCATGGGGGCCAGGGGACGGTAGAGCAGGCTTCAGGGACCAGCATTCACAGCTACTGTATGTAGGAGAGCAGACATCATGAAATGGTAAATGGTGCATTTATATATAGAGCCTTTATCCAAGGCGCCTTACATAGACTGTGCATTACATTCACCCATTCACACACACATTCATACACCTTTACATAGACTGTGCATTACATTCACCCATTCACACACACACACACATTCACACACCTTTACATAGACTGTGCATTACATTCACCCATTCACACACACACACACACACACACACACACACACACACACACACACACACACATTCACACACCTTTACATAGACTGTGCATTACATTCACCCATTCACACACCTTTACATAGACTGTGCATTACATTCACCCATTCACACACCTTTACATAGACTGTGCATTACATTCACCCATTCACACACACATTCATACACCTTTACATAGACTGTGCATTACATTCACCCATTCACACACACACACACACACACACACACACACACACACCTTTACATAGACTGTGCATTACATTCACCCATTCACACACACACACACACACACACACACACACACACCTTTACATAGACTGTGCATTACATTCACCCATTCACACACACATTCATACACCTTTACATAGACTGTGCATTACATTCACCCATTCACACACACATTCATACATGGCGACAGAAAAAACCCATCCAAGGCACTAAACCTGCACATCAGGAGCAATTAGGGGTTCATAAATCATAAATAATAATAATAACTTGAATTTATATAGCACCTTAAAAAAACAAGGACCCTTTACATCAACAAAAACATGCATTTTTTTTTCATTAATATAGCCTAGTATAGTATTATGTATTTTTTTTACATTGTATGGTTTTGTTACTGTAAATTGTTTGACATTGACTTATAATAATAATTATAGTTGAATCTACTTGTTCAGTTATTTTAGTATATAAAAACCCTATTCTCATACTTTCATGTGACAGTCTTGTATGAAGTAGTAGGTCATTAATAAGCCACTTTGGGCGGGAACCCCTTTTGGGCGGGAACCCCTTCCTTTTGGTATTTTAAGCATTATGTTCTACTTTAGCTATATAGCCTTTTGAAAAATAGCAGATCTACAAGCTCATAGCACGGCACCGAGTGCCGCGCTATGAGCTTGTAGGTCTGCTATTTCTGGAAAAAAAATGAAAATTTGCCTCAAATCTTTGAATATAAAATTATTTCAAGAGTTTCAGTTTTTAACTCAAATCTTTGCTTCTGGGGGGGGGGGGGGGGGGTCCCTGGAACAACATATTTTCACATGGGGGTCGGTGGCATATTACATATCATTATGTGGGGTCCTTGCCATGAAATATTGAGAACCACTGATATAGAAACATGAAGTTTTTCAGGAAATAAAGGGGGGGGGAATAGTCAGGCCTAAATGGGGGATAATGATATTTCTGCCTAAACAGCAAACAAACACAGCACAAGACTTCACAGGCACAGCACACAAACAATATTCTTTATATCCTGACTAGTTCTTTCTTTTTACCTTTTTGTAAATATAATTAGTGACATGACATTACACACAAACAAACAATTCACCTCTATCAGCCATGAATGCTAAAGCAGCTAATTAGTCTAGTAGTAGTAGTAGCTAGGTAAGCTAACGCACCTGCGGTCTCTTGGGGAATGGACTCCTTTGATGTTTTCCAAGGACGATAATTAAACTTCTCCTCCTGCTGTCACCGTCACGTCTCTGGGCAGTTTTCCACTCTCTGACATCTCTGACAACTCTCCTCAACTTCCATGAGGTGAAACGCTACGTTTTAACTTGTTTATTTCACTGTTTTTACACTAACAAAACACGAAGGAGTTGGAGTCAAAACAAACACTCGTCAGTTTGGACTGGAGCAGGTGCGGGAAGGGAAGACCAGAGCACTTTCAAGACCCCGCGCGTGAGAAGCCTGTTTAGGGAGTGTCTGCCAATAACCTGCATCACAGAATAGAGTGAGTGTCTACTCTACAGTCTAACCTTATTTTTGAGGACGAAAAAAAATAAAGTGTTCTAGTCAGATACTCCCTAGTCAAGACAGACTGTTGCCTCGGAACAACAGGGGAGGCGCTGTTTTCCCGAATATTTGACGGTGGGATTCTCAGATTGGATACTCCCTAGAATCTAAAGGAGTATCTGTTCTGACTATTACACTTTATCTTCTGTCTCAATTATGATGTCATATTGTACTTATTGTTTTGAAGACTAGTATAATTATTTAATTTCCGGATGTTGCCCTCAGACA
>NW_027665344.1:5000-29391 GCF_963924005.1 Protomyctophum bolini | reverse complement strand
GAAGACCTCCCCATCCCCCCCCCTCCCCTCCCCTCCCCTCCCCCCCTCCCTCCCCTCCCATCCCCCCCTCCCCCCTCCCCCCCTTTACCTTCATTCTTGTTTCCTTTTTTCTTTAAAGGGAAACACTTCCTTTGTGTTCCCAGTTTGACATCATGTTGATACCTGGACACACGCACGCACACACACACACTGTCACACACACGCACACACACACACACACACACACACACACATGTGTGTGTGTGTGTGTGTGTGTGTGTGTGTGTGTGTGTGTGCGTGTGTGTGTGTGTGTGTGTGTGTGTGTGTGTGTGTGTGTGTGTGTGTGTGTGTGTGTGTGTGTGTGTGTGTGTGCGTGTGTGTGTGTGACTGTGTGTGTGTGTGTGTGTGTGTGTGTGTGTGTGTGCGTGTGTGTGTGTGCGTGTGTGTGTGTGTGTGTGTGTGTGTGTGTGTGTGCGTGTGTGTGTGACTGTGTGTGTGTGTGTGTGTGTGTGTGTGTGTGTGTGTGTGTGCGTGTGTGTGTGTGCGTGTGTGTGTGTGTGTGTGTGTGTGTGTGTGTGTGTGTGTGTGTGTGTGTGTGTGTGTGTGTGTGTGACTGTGTGTGTGTGTGTGTGTGTGTGTGTGTGTGTGTGTGTGTGTGTGTGTGTGTGTGTGTGTGTGTGTGTGTGTGTGTGTGCGTGGTGGGTCTCTGCTGTGAACCTGGTGTTTCAGTGTAAAGTATATCCAGTCCAATCAGAACAATGTGAGCCTTGTTTCTGCTGCTTCCTTTTGATTTGGCTTGTAATGAGAACCGCCCTGACCCCCCCCCCACCCCCCCCCCCCCACCCCCAGTGGGGGTACCCCCCCCTCTCCCCCGTTCATTTCTGCTCCTCTCTGCCTTGTGTCACGAAAACTATCTTCTTCTTTTTCTTCTTTCTTTCCTCCTTTTATTTCATTTAAAACATAATAATAAGTCCATTCCCCCCCCCCCCCCCCGTGATGTTTGAGCTCACAGCTTCTGTTTTGTATAGTATATATTTATTAAATATTATAGGAACTTATGGCTTTCGTTAACTTATACACAAACGACTATAAACGCAGTTTGGGAAAAGTCGTCGGTCACATTATAACAGCAACACATTTAGTTCAGTTTAAAATGTATTTTTTTTGTATGTTTCTATATCAGTGGTTCTCAATATTTCATGTCAAGGACCCCGAAAATTATATGCAATATGCCTCCGACCCCAATCTAAAAATATGTTGTTCCCAGAAGCAAAGATTTGAGTTAAAAACTGAAACTCTGAAAGAATATATAATTCAAAGATTCACGCCACATTTGTTCACGATTTTTCTAAAATAGCAGACCTACACGCTCATATAGTGCGGCACTCAGTGCCTCGCTATACCAGCTTGCGCGTATAGATCTATACACGCTATGTGAGCAGCTTGTATAGATCTGCTATTTTTCAACAGCAGATCTACAATAAAACACCAAAAGGAGGTCGGCTGCGACCAGAACGGGTTGAAAGCCATTCTTATAACCATTAGCCAAGGCAGCTTTTTTCCCACACTATAAAGCTTCATTTTCAGGGGCTCTGTGTAGGTCTTTAACGGGGGGCTTAAGGGCCTTCCCCAAACATCCCTTTGATGTGAGCATGCGAGGGAAACGGCCTCCACGACCGGGCCAACGTTTTAACCCATTCTGAACGGGAACCCATGTTGGTGTTATAGCATCATGTTATGCTTTAGCTATTGAAAAATAGCAGACCTACAAGCTCGTAGCTACGAGCTTGTAGGTCTGCTATTTTTGAAAAATCGAAGAACGACTGACATTTTTAGAATCTGATCTCAGGTCAGAATGGAAAACTGTCAGGATGTAGAAGACATTTTTAGAATCTGATCTCAGGTCAGAATGGAAAACTGTCAGGATGTATAGAAGACATTTTTAGAATCTGATCTCAGGTCAGAATGGAAAACTGTCAGGATGTATAGAAGACATTTTTAGAATCTGATCTCAGGTCAGAATGGAAAACTGTCAGGATGTAGAAGACATTTATAGAATCTGATCTCAGGTCAGAATGGAAAACTGTCAGGATGTATAGAAGACATTTTTAGAATCTGATCTCAGGTCAGAATGGAAAACTGTCAGGATGTAGAAGACATTTATAGAATCTGATCTCAGGTCAGAATGGGTTAAGATAAGGTGAGCTCAGAGGGGAGAGGGTGATGCATGACTAGTGTCCAGATATACCTTAAAACTGAGCTTAGGCGATTTCACAGCGAGAGCACACACACACACACACACACGCACACGCACACACACACACACACACACACACACACACACACACACACACACACACACACACACACACACACACACACACACTGACACTGTGTATGATTGAAACCCTCCCGAGCGCTCAGATCAGCCGACGCAGGGAAGCTGGAAGTATACTGTCACTAAAAACAGTAAAACTTGCACTTTCCATTACAATCAGAACTATAGTGCAGACCGACTCACTCCCAATCTTCCGCCGTATAGTCTGAAAAGAAAACCCACCTCTTCAGACTCCATTATGGCCCGTATAGCACTTTCCCTATAGCCTGCCCTAGACCGTTAGATCGCACTTTATGTAGACTTGGATAGCATTTTATACAGACTCATAGCATGTTACGTATAGACAGTACTATAATTGCATTTCATGTAGTCTCACTTTGGGCACCTTTCCACCCCAGTCCAGGAAGGAATGCAGGGCGTGGTCCTGGCTGAGTCCAAATCACTTCCGTTATCCATTCTACAGCTTCGGGTTTGATGACAGGACCGCTCTTAAAGGCGCAGTGAAACGGAAATGGTGAAGAACATGAAAATGGTGTTTCCACATGAAACACCGGTCTGAAGTTTCTGAACCAATCAGAGTGTCGCATCCCTTCAGGCGATGGGACGGTAGCTAGGGACGGTGGCTAATGCTATGCGCAACAGCGTGGTGTTGTTTGTTTATGAATCAGACGGTCGCCCAGCACAACCAGTTTACTGTTATGTGGCTTATTTCTACCCTATAATGTTTTCAGAAACATATTTTAGCGTGATGATTAAGTTGAAACCGAGTAATACACTGTCTGAATGTTATCTTGAATGGAAATAAAAACGGAGAAATCTGTAATCAGAAGCAGCTGTGTTGCATGGATGCGCAGACATGGGGAATTAAACATGTGAGCTTCATTTTTATTGGCTTTTATCGATGTGTACCTCTACACGTCATCATGCAGCACGTTTTCGTTTTAATAAATAAATAATACAATCGTTTTTATGGACCTTTGATATAAAAACACACAGAAATGAGAATTTTCCCATTGTTTTGGCATCCATTGTTAGGTATGCCCATATGATGACCACGGATATGGTCTAAAAGTGTGAAAAACTTATTTTTCATTTCACTGCGCCTTTAACCCATTTGGACCTGAGCAGGCCCGGAGTGGAACTCCAAATCAGGCCGGGAGTTATACGCCCTGGCAGGCCACACCACGCGCGCCCTTAACCTAACCGCAAGCACGGGAGCAGTGCATGTCCGGACTAACGGGACTTCGGATCCATGGGCAGTTTCCGTGTGTGTGTGTGTGTGTGTGTGTGTGTGTGTGTGTGTGTGTGTGTGTGTGTGTGTTCTGTAGATGTCTCCCTTTTGACTGAAACCTGTCCATTTAAACTCTATCTATCTATCTATCTGTCTGTACCACCAGCTTGGGGCTGCGTTCGCCAACAACCCGTATACTCCGATGAGACGGAGACGGCCCTCCATTACTCTCCATGACCTTTGTAACCTCGTTGTTCTAAAACCATCCGTCTTTTCAACATGAAACCGATGAAGAAGAAGTCCAGCGTTCCCCGAGACGAAAGGCGGAGCCTCATGGCGACCCCTGAAAGCGCGCCGCGATCAAGCAGATAAAGAGTTGTTTGGTAATGTTGGAGCTGTCGCTCTGGTTGAATGGCTGTCAATCATCCCCTAGCAGCTCTCTGAGCCTGCAGAGAGATTAACCCATTCTGAACTGAGATCAGATTCATACGAGGTTTCCACTGGACACACACTGGTCTGATTAACCCATTCTGACCTGAGATCAGATTCTAAAAATGTCAGTCGTTCTTCGATTTTTCAAAAATAGCAGACCTACAAGCTCGTAGCGCGCCACTCGGTGGCGCGCTATGAGCTTGTAGATCTGCTATTTTTCAATAGCTAAAGCATAACATGATGCTAACACCAAAAGGGGTTCCCGTTCAGAATGGGTCAAAGCTCCTTTTCAAGTGGAAGGAGATCAGAGACCTTTAGAGATAAGACCGTAGACCTTATAGCCCATTTTGGGCGGGGACCCGTTTTGGTGTTATAGCATTACGTTATATGCTTTAGCTGATCTACAAGCTCGTAAGCGCGCCACCGAGTGGCGCGCTTACGAGCTTGTAGGTCTGCTATTTTTGAAAAACCGAAGAACGACTGACATAGAAACATGGCTTTTTCAGAAAAGTGTCAGGATGTAGGAGACATTTTTTTAGAATCCTAACAAGTTATCCTCGTTTCTCATCATTTTGGACCATGGGCTATAGCCCATATCGTACGGCATACTATAGCGCGCCGTTTTTCATCATTTTTGAAGATTTAAAAAAAATGACGAAATGACAAAAACGATGCGTTATATCCCATGTTTTTTTAAATTTTGAAAAAAAAAGTTAGCCTCGTTTCTCATCATTTTGGACCATGGGCTATAGGCTGCCTTTATCTGCAGCCCCCTGATTGGCTGAGAGTTGATACTGAGGAGCCTCACAAAAAACATGCAGTAATCCTGGTCTCTATACTGCCTCCCCCTGGCCAGCCGGGGCGCCTGATGGAGGGGAAAGGAACTGGTCTCTAAACTGCCTCCCCCTGGCCAGCCGGGGCGCCTGATGGAGGGGAAAGGAACTGGTTGGAATAACGTGTTCCTTCCACGCGCTACAACGTCCAACCAGGGAAACTCCCCCCTGTCAGGTGTAAAGGAGCAACTTGGACACTCAGGCATGAAGGAAGCATGAGTTCAAGTCCGTTGCTCTCCCCTTGTCCCCCATATATGGGGACTAGGTTGGTCTCCCCTTGTCCCCCATATATGGGGACTAGGTTGCTCTCCCCTTGTCCCCCATATATGGGGACTAGGTTGGTCTCCCCTTGTCCCCCATATATGGGGACTAGGTTGCTCTCCCCTTGTCCCCCATATATGGGGACTAGGTTGCTCTCCCCTTGTCCCCCATATATGGGGACTAGGTTGGTCTCCCCTTGTCCCCCATATATGGGGACTAGGTTGGTCTCCCCTTGTCCCCCATATATGGGGACTAGGTTGGTGGAGGGTGTGTAGAGCCCAGGATCACATTAGATGATTGACACAGGGGTGAAAAATGGGTTACAAAATCGTGGGATAAAAAATAAATAAATAAAAAGAAACTGAGGAGCTGCAGTACATGGCCTCTTCTCTCTCTCTCTCCTGAAGCGAGTCGGACAGGGCGTGTTAGGAAGTGTTGCCTGAACGCACCGCCTGCCCCAACAACACCCTGAACGCACCGCCTGCCCCAACAACACCCTGAACGCACCGCCTGCCCCAACAACACCCTGAACGCACCGCCTGCCCCAACAACACCCTGAACGCTCCGCCTGCCCCAACAACACCCTGAACGCTCCGCCTGCCCCAACAACACCCTGAACGCTCCGCCTGCCCCAACAACACCCTCAGGGTGCCTGAACGCTCCGCCTGCCCCAACAACACCCTGAACGCTCCGCCTGCCCCAACAACACCCTCAGGGCTCGTATTAAACACCCTCAGGGCTCGTATTAAAAGGCCTTGTGGGTTTCCTCCCTCAGGCTCTCTAGCATGCACAGTGGAGCGTAGATGTTTTACTAAGAGATATAAACCGAGGAACGAATTACATATTCACCTATTTAGAACGGGAACACATCTGTGTGGCCTTTGCTTTTATTTGACCACTTTTACCATTATTTCAAACTTTAGCTGTTGAAGAAAAGAAGATCTACAAGCTCATAGCGCGCCACCGGTGGCGCTCTCATTATCACTGTATATTGGGAGAATAAATGGATGGTCCTCCCAGAGGGAGGCCATGTTCCTCTGTAGTTCCTTCATGCTATGCACTAGCAGCTACAACTACACACAGTATATCACCTCCTGGTCTCTGAGGGAAACACCTGTGTCTGCTGCAGAGAGAGAGAGAGAGAGAGAGAGAGAGAGAGAGAGAGAGAGGGAGAGAGAGAGGGAGGGAGAGAGAGAGGGAGGGAGGGAGAGAGAGAGGGAGAGAGAGAGAGAGAGAGAGAGAGAGAGAGAGAGAGAGAGAGAGAGAGAGAATGAGAGTCCTACATACCAGCATGTCAAAGTATTATGTTACAAGTAAAAGTACTAAAAAGGTATGTAGCCTCTTCTTGTTGTCTGACTGCATGGTGCTAACGCTAATGTTGTTTATTTACTGGTGCTTCTACTGGTCCTAATGTTTATTTACTGGTGCTTCCACTATGTTGTTTATTTACTGGTGCTTCTACTATGTTGTTTATTTACTGGTTCTACTGGTCCTAATGTTGTTTATGTACTGGTGCTAACACTAATGTTCTTTATTTACTGGTGCTAACACTGATGTTGTTTATTTACTGGTGCTAACACTAATGTTGTTTATTTACTGGTGCTTCCACTAACGATGTTTATTTACTGGTGCTTCCACTATGTTGTTTATTTACTGGTGCTAACACTGATGTTGTTTATTATTTACTGGTGACGGACAGACGGCCCTTAACCCATAACGTTTTTTTTGTTATATTTCCGGCAGGGCAGGCCTCTCATTCTGTGGACCTTAATGACCAGAGCAGACCTCTCATTCTGTGGTCCTTAGTAACCAGAGCAGACCTCTCATTCTGTGGACCTTAATGACCAGAGCAGACCTCTCATTCTGTGGACCTTAATGACCAGAGCAGACCTCTCATTCTGTGGACCTTAATGACCAGAGCAGACCTCTCATTCTGTGGACCGTAATGACCAGAGCAGACCTCTCATTCTGTGGACCTTAATGACCAGAGCAGACCTCTCATTCTGTGGACCTTTAGTGACCAGAGCAGGCCTCTCATTCTGTGGACCTTAGTGACCAGAGCAGACCTCTCATTCTGTGGACCTTAATGACCAGAGCAGACCTCTCATTCTGTGGACCTTAATGACCAGAGCAGACCTCTCATTCTGTGGACCTTTAGTGACCAGAGCAGGCCTCTCATTCTGTGGACCTTAGTGACCAGAGCAGACCTCTCATTCTGTGGACCTTAGTGACCAGAGCAGACCTCTCATTCTGTGGACCTTAGTGACCAGAGCAGACCTCTCATTCTGTGGACCTTAGTGACCAGAGCAGGCCTCTCATTCTGTGGACCTTAGTGACCAGAGCAGACCTCTCATTCTGTGGACCTTAGTGACCAGAGCAGACCTCTCATTCTGTGGACCTTAATGACCAGAGCAGACTGGACAGGAATGCGTGCGGTCCACTTGCGGTACATATGTGGGCATTGCTTTTGACAAAGTGGGAAATCACCATGTACGAGTGGGGGGGGGGGGGGATCATGAGATTTAAATGCGCGGCATGCCACAGATTGTGGTGGAATGCCGTGGGGGGGGGGGGGGGGGGGGGGGGGTGAACAGCCGTTTTTCCCTGGCGGGGTTGAAGCTCCGCCACCTCGCTCACATGCAGCGGCCCGGGCGGTAATCCGCCGTGAACGGGCCAGCGTTATAACGCCAAGAGCAGGGTGGAAGTGACTGGTTTAACAGGTGGCGTCAACTTCTCCTCTACACCCCCACCCCCACAGACTCTTCTCCCTTCTCTCAAACACCCTGGACAACGCTCCACACGTCCCAGACTCTTCTCCCTTCTCTAAAACACCCTGGACAACGCTCCACACGTCCCAGACTCTTCTCCCTTCTCTAAAACACCCTGGCCAACGCTCCACACGTCCCAGACTCTTCTCCCTTCTCTAAAACACCCTGGACAACGCTCCACACGTCCCAGACTCTTCTCCCTTCTCTAAAACACCCTGGACAACGCTCCACACGTCCCAGACTCTTCTCCCTTCTCTAAAACACCCTGGACAACACTCCACACGTCCCAGACTCTTCTCCCTTCTCTAAAACACCCTGGACAACGCTCCACACGTCCCAGACTCTTCTCCCTTCTCTAAAACACCCTGGACAACGCTCCACACGTCCCAGACTCTTCTCCCTTCTCTAAAACACCCTGGACAACGCTCCACACGTCCCAGACTCTTCTCCCTTCTCTAAAACACCCTGGCCAACGCTCCACACGTCCCAGACTCTTCTCCCTTCTCTAAAACACCCTGGACAACGCTCCACACGTCCCAGACTCTTCTCCCTTCTCTAAAACACCCTGGACAACGCTCCACACGTCCCAGACTCTTCTCCCTTCTCTAAAACACCCTGGACAACACTCCACACGTCCCAGACTCTTCTCCCTTCTCTAAAACACCCTGGACAACGCTCCACACGTCCCAGACTCTTCTCCCTTCTCTAAAACACCCTGGACAACGCTCCACACGTCCCAGACTCTTCTCCCTTCTCTAAAACACCCTGGACAACGCTCCACACGTCCCAGACTCTTCTCCCTTCTCTAAAACACCCTGGACAACACTCCACACGTCCCAGACTCTTCTCCCTTCTCTAAAACACCCTGGACAACGCTCCACACGTCCCAGACTCTTCTCCCTTCTCTAAAACACCCTGGACAACGCTCCACACGTCCCAGACTCTTCTCCCGTCTCTAAAACACCCTGGACAACGCTCCACACGTCCCAGACTCTTCTCCCTTCTCTCAAACACCCTGGACAACGCTCCACACGTCCCAGACTCTTCTCCCTTCTCTACAACACCCTGGACAACGCTCCACACGTCCCAGACTCTTCTCCCGTCTCTAAAACACCCTGGACAACGCTCCACACGTCCCAGACTCTTCTCCCTTCTCTCAAACACCCTGGACAACGCTCCACACGTCCCAGACTCTTCTCCCTTCTCTACAACACCCTGGACAACGCTCCACACGTCCCAGACTCTTCTCCCTTCTCTCAAACACCCTGGACAACGCTCCACACGTCCCAGACTCTTCTCCCTTCCCTAAAACACCCTGGACAACGCTCCACACGTCCCAGACTCTTCTCCCTTCTCTCAAACACCCTGGACAACGCTCCACACGTCCCAGACTCTTCTCCCTTCTCTACAACACCCTGGACAACGCTCCACACGTCCCAGACTCTTCTCCCTTCTCTACAACACCCTGGACAACGCTCCACACGTCCCAGACTCTTCTCCCTTCTCTCAAACACCCTGGACAACGCTCCACACGTCCCAGACTCTTCTCCCTTCCCTAAAACACCCTGGACAACGCTCCACACGTCCCAGACTCTTCTCCCTTCTCTCAAACACCCTGGACAACGCTCCACACGTCCCAGACTCTTCTCCCTTCTCTACAACACCCTGGACAACGCTCCACACGTCCCAGACTCTTCTCCGTTCTCTAAAACACCCTGGACAACGCTCCACGCGTCCCAGACTCTTCTCCCTTCTCTAAAACACCCTGGACAACGCTCCACGCGTCCCAGACTCTTCTCCCTTCTCTAAAACACCCTGGACAACGCTCCACGCGTCCCAGACTCTTCTCCCTTCTCTAAAACACCCTGGACAACGCTCCACACATCCCAAACGCTTCTCCCTTCTGGCTCCTAAACTATTCCCACTGCAATAAGAATATATTCTATCTGCCGCCATAGTCTGAAAACCCACCTCTTCAGACTCCATCGTAGCCCCGTAGCACGTGGCCTCTAGTCTCCAGCCGACCTTACAGGCGTATGCAAAGGCTCAACTTATGTAAATGAGATAGCATTTTGGTAGACATATAGCATAGTGTACAGTATATGCATAGTTTCATTATATAGATATTCCACTGTTAGGTTCTTAAGGTATGATTCATCATGACTGTCTTTATTGTATATACCTCTATGTTGTGTCATCGCTTACTGTAAGTCTTACTGTACGCTTACTGTAAGTCACTCTGGATTAAGAGCGTCTGCTAAATAAAGGCCTAAATGGTAAGTTGTGTTGCGTACTGTATATAGTTCCTCTCCCATAGATCCATTTCATCACATCTATGGGAGAGTTCCTTTCCCATAGATCCATTTCATCACATCTATGGGAGAGTTCCTCTCCCATAGATCCATTTCATCACAGCAGCATGGACGCTAGGTTGCCAGGTTGGATGGATGCTGTCAGGTTGCCAGGTTGGATGGATGCTGTCAGGTTGCCAGGTTGGATGGATGCTGTCAGGTTGCCAGGTTGGATGGATGCTGTCAGGTTGCCAGGTTGGATGGATGCTGTCAGGTTGCCAGGTTGGATGGATGCTGTCATGGGTTGCCAGGTTGGATGGATGCTGTCATGGGTTGCCAGGTTGGATGGATGCTGTCAGGTTGGATGGATGCTGTCAGGTTGGATGGATGCTGTCAGGTTGCCAGGTTGGATGGATGCTGTCATGGGTTGCCAGGTTGGATGGATGCTGTCAGGTTGCCAGGTTGGATGGATGCTGTCAGGTTGCCAGGTTGGATGGATGCTGTCAGGTTGCCAGGTTGGATGGACGCTGTCATGGGTTGCCAGGTTGGATGGATGCTGTCAGGTTGCCAGGTTGGATGGATGCTGTCAGGTTGCCAGGTTGGATGGATGCTGTCATGGGTTGCCAGGTTGGATGGATGCTGTCAGGTTGCCAGGTTGGATGGACGCTATAGGTTGCCAGGTTGGATGGATGCTGTCATGGGTTGCCAGGTTGGATGGATGCTATAGGTTGCCAGGTTGGATGGATGCTGTCATGGGTTGCCAGGTTGGATGGATGCTGTCAGGTTGCCAGGTTGGATGGATGCTGTCAGGTTGCCAGGTTGGATGGATGCTGTCAGTTTGCCAGGTTGGATGGATGCTGTCAGGTTGCCAGGTTGGATGGATGCTGTCAGGTTGCCAGGTTGGATGGATGCTGTCAGGTTGCCAGGTTGGATGGATGCTGTCAGGTTGCCAGGTTGGATGGATGCTGTCAGGTTGCCAGGTTGGATGGATGCTGTCAGGTTGCCAGGTTGGATGGATGCTGTCAGGTTGCCAGGTTGGATGGATGCTGTCATGGGTTGCCAGGCAGTCAAACAGCAGTTATTTATAAGCCCCGATGTAACATCATATATACTTTGTTCTTATACGACCGGGGGGAAAACATCTGACTTGCAACTTCAGCTCACAACGCATGGCCAAAGCGCTGCGTTGTGAGCTATTGTCGCCGCATAAATTCACTCTAATAGACGACCGCGGACGGGAGACCTGCTGGTCTACCGAGGCCTGGGCCCAGATAGAGAGACAGAGAGAGACAGAGAGAGACAGAGAGAGAGAGAGACACAGAGAGAGACAGAGAGAGAGAGAGAGAGAGAGAGAGAGAGGGAGAGAGAGAGAGAGGCCTGCTTTCCATAAAGCCAGCGGTATCCTCTGAGACAGCCTCACTTCATATTCATAACTGGTTTGGAGATGGATTTGGGTGTTGGGTTGTTGTCTTAAAATAGATCAAAAGATACTATTTTATTATGTTTTATTTTCCTTGCGTTGCCGTGAGAGAAGGCAACTCCTTTATTATCACGTGCAAAGGTTCAATGCAAGTTCAGTGTGTGTGTGTGTGTGTGTGTGTGTGTGTGTGTGTGTGTGTGTGTGTGTGTGTGTGTGTGTGTGTGTGTGTGTGTGTGTGTGTGCGTGCGCGCGCGCGGTGCGGTGTGTGTGTGCGAGCGTGCACTTTAAACAGAAGAAGCCTGTCGACTGCCAGCCAGGGCCAGACTGTAGTTAAACATTGGTCATCCAATTTTCTCTTGACAAGGTTTGACCACAGGGGGAGCTGTGGGGGGAATAGTTCCACTTCCAGGAAGTGAAGTGTCAGGAAGCTTATATAGGCACAGGAAGTGAGGCGCGGAGCCTGGGTTCCATTTTGGGGCAGCAGGAACAGTGTCTGTGTTTTGGTGGTTTATCAAACACACTCTTTTCATTTTCAAGTCAATACTAAGACATACATCAGAACTTATTAAAACCCATGAGGAGTTGGACCGATTGGACTTTGTTTGGGGGAAGAAAGAAGGTCTGGTGGGACATTTTCTGATGCTTTTATAGGATCTGAACAAACAATGGAGTGTTTGAGCTGAGGAACCATGAGCTGAGGACTCCTGACATGAAGTTCGGGTGAGGAGGATACTTAGATTTTCTTTATATTTTGTCAAGCGATGCATTGCCTTTTTGTTTTGTATAAACTTTGGGACTACTTTATTGGAGAAAAGATACTTTGTTTGGGGGGATTACTTTGTGAGTACTTTACTCTATAACCGCAATTTGAAACACTATATTCATAATGGGATGAATCTAGAGTTGTAATACCCTCCATTGACTCCCCACTCATCCAAATTGCTTTTGCGATGCTTGTCTTAAACAACGTGAAACTCAATTCAATTCAATTCAAAGGGCTTTATTGGCATGAGAAAACATACGTTTACATTGCCAAAGCAGAAAGAACAAAACAACAATACAGCAATACAATCAAAACAAAAATTATGTACATTTGAAGGTCAGAATCTTCAATAGATCAACTTCTGTGTACCAAGATCACTCGATGCAGGTATAGTGCAGGAATATACACAATGATTAGTCTTTAGGGTGGTTGTGTTCCATTTGATATCCTTCTCCTATCACAGCAACTCACAAATCTTGCTGCTGTGTTTGCACATTGTTGTACTTCGCCCAGCAGATATGGAAGTTTTTGGAAGTCATTGGTCATGTTTTCAAAATCTCCGTGTTTGGTTGTAATCTGTGGGAAGTATGTGTCTCTGATGTCTTGGTACACAATGGACAGATGGTTAGGAAGTGTAGCTCGGTTTCCACTTTTCACTTTTCCACTTTTCACTCACCAACATTGCAGCTGTTTAGGGAAAGCTTGAATTATCCTCTTTCAATCTGCAAAAGCGTTTTGTTTCATGAAATCCACCGTAGACATGTTGTTGTTAAGAACTACTTTCTGTCAAGACATTCCGTGCTGTGATATCGTGTGAGTGTTGGAGCACTCATTTTGTATTAACCCATTCTGAACCCAGAACGGGAACCCATTTTGGCATCATGTTATGCTTTTTTAGCTATTGAAAAATAGCAGATCTACAAGCTCATAGCGCGCCACCGAGTGGCGCGCTACGAGCTTGTAGGTCTGCTATTTTTGAAAAATCAAAGAACGACTGACATTTTTTTAGAATCTGATCTCAGGTCAGAATGGGTTAATCAGACCAGTGTGTGTGTCCAGTGGAAACCTCGTATGAATCTGATCTCAGGTCAGAATGCGTTAACAGGTCGTGCTGCTGCCTCCCGCCTTAGGTGGTATTGCACATTTAAATGGACATTATGGTCGGAGAAAGTGAACATTTTCATTGACATTTTTCAAAGACATTAAGTGTCTAATTGTATTATTTTTGTTTGATCTACTTTGATCTATACTTAAATCTGTTCATAGACTATTTTTTTCCATCATTTCCGAGATGGATCTAAGAATAGAAATTGGGCGGGATAGTTGACGGCGTCTAATTTACTCCCTTTCTTGTGCGAGGGGGGGGGGGGGGGGGGTTACTTTGGCCATGGAATCTTGGGGGACCTGTTCCTGTGTGATGATATGATATAGTACTTTATTGTCAGTTCACACTGAAATTTGTCTTGCGACACAGCAGCCAAGTATGCAGAACACATATACAAACACAAAGAACAAGACAATTTACATACATAAAGACATGAGCAATATCCACTGCTTAGATTATCCTGTGGCTACTACAACTCCTGATTTAAGCCTCAAGGTCGACTGGTGGACAAAGGACCTCTTTAGTCTGACCTTATTGTATGCTGGTATACACCATATCTCCTTCCTGAAGGTAGCAACCTATATTCTCCATACAACACATGCTTAGTGTTAGAGGTGATATTCCTTGCTAACCTTAGGATGCTGTTATCATATGTGGATGTATAAAGTTTCTGAAGTTGTTGTCCAACAATCTTTGGAGAGGTTTACTGTGTGGGTGATGTGTCCCTGTGTGATGGAGAGGTTTACTGTGTGGGTGATGTGTCCCTGTGTGATGGAGAGGTTTACTGTGTGGGTGATGTGTCCCTGTGTGATGGAGAGGTTTACTGTGTGGGTGATGTGTCCCTGTGTGATGGAGAGGTTTACTGTGTGGGTGATGTGTCCCTGATGTGTGATGGAGAGGTTTACTGTGTGGGTGATGTGTCCCTGATGTGTGATGGAGAGGTTTACTGTGTGGGTGATGTGTCCCTGTGTGATGGAGAGGTTTACTGTGTGGGTGATGTGTCCCTGATGTGTGATGGAGAGGTTTACTGTGTGGGTGATGACTGGAGCTATATAGAGTTGGCCGAGTATAAGACATTTGGAGGGAATGTTGTCGTGGCCTCGTGGGGTTGGAGGGGAGCCTCTCTCCAGGTCTTGGCGGGCTCGGCCCGGCCCAGCAGAGCCCATGCAGTCCGCTCCGCGCTCCGCTCCGCTCCAGCCCATGCGTGTAACCCTTGTTTTGTAATGAGCTAATCTAAACAGGGAACGGCAGCGAGGCGTGACAGGAATGTGTTTCCATTGGACGGGAGCTCCGTGGTGTGTTTCCATTGGACGGGAGCTCCGTGTGTAGAGAGAACATAAAATAGAACATAAAAAGAAAATAAAAGGTTAATTATAGCAGAGCTGTGTGTCCTTCAGGAGGACACACAGCTCTGTGTCCTTCAGGAGGACACACAGCTCCGTGTCCTTCAGGAGGACACACAGCTCTGTGTCCTCCTGAAGGACACAGAGCTGTGTGTCCTCCTCCAGGAGGACACAGAGCTGTGTGTCCTCCTGAAGGACACAGAGCTGTGTCTCCTCCTCCAGGAGGACACAGAGCTGTGTGTCCTCCTGAAGGACACAGAGCTGTGTCTCCTCCTCCAGGAGGACACAGAGCTGTGTGTCCTCCTGAAGGACACAGAGCTGTGTCTCCTCCTCCAGGAGGACACAGAGCTGTGTGTCCTCCTGAAGGACACAGAGCTGTGTCTCCTCCTCCAGGAGGACACAGAGCTGTGTATCCTCCTGAAGGACACAGAGCTGTGTCTCCTCCTCCAGGAGGACACAGAGCTGTGTGTCCTCCTCCAGGAGGACACAGAGCTCTGGAGGATGAGGAGAGCTCAGCTGGGCCGAGGCGGCAGACTAATGTTATTGTACATTGTGGGTCTGTCACTCTGCCCAGCCCTCCCTCCCCCCCTACACACACACACACACACACACACACACACACACACACACACACCCCGGCCCTTGTATGTTTGCTCAGGTGGACGACGGTGACACAGTGCTCAACGAGTCCCAGTCGACCCCTCGGCTCTCTGTCGGCACGCCATGGTGGGGTGGGAGAGGGGAGGGGAGGAGAGGGGGTCTGTCCCGCGGAGACCCCCAAACTGGGGGCTCGCGGTGGGTGGGATTATTGGAGCAGGAAGCCCCATGCAGGAAGTATATATAGAAGGACAAACAAACACCCGTGAAATGGTGAGAAAAGGAAAAAAAAAGTACTCAATTGGTTTTATTTATAACCCCTTTTGGTGTTTTATATAAAGCATTATGTTATACTTTAGCTTTAGAAAAATAGCAGATCTACAAGTTCATAGTGTGGCACCGAGTGCCACGCTATTAACTTGTAGATCTGCGCTATTTTTTGAAAAAATAGTGAAAATGTGCCTCAAATCTTTGAATATATTATTATTTCAGTTTTTAACTCTAAATCTTTGCTTCTGAAGTCAGGTCTAAATGGGTCAATCTGAACTGTACTCCCTTTACAAGTAACAGTCCCGGATTTTAAAATGTATTCTGTATTAATAATAGAATGTATACTGAATTGGGCATCGAGAAGTACAAAAGGAAAGAAGTACTCATGACGCCATCATTAGACAAGATGACCAGGTCTCTTTGCAACGCGTTCGGCGTCATTAGCACATGCATGAGAGTGAGTTGCAGTCAGTCAGTCAGTCAGTCAGTCAGTCAGTCAGTCCGTGTCAGTCGGGGCCACGAGGCCCCTAGCGTTGGTAATGACTACCACATGTATACCGGACCGGAAGGTAAAGAATGCTTTTAACTCGGTCTATAAGAGTTATAGCCTCCCAGATCATTTAGCATATCAAATAAACAAGGGACCTGCTACTGCGTGTATATACATGTGGTTGGCGTGTGTGCGTGTGTGCGTGCGTGCGTGCGTGCGTGCATGCGTGTGCGTGCGTGTGCGTGCGTGCGTGCGTGCGTGCGTGTGTGTCCTGGGCATGACGTTAAACTGCTCCGTCGTAACCACCACCGATAGTGGGTTCAGATTTAAGATGCATTTGTAGCCTCTGTGGACTTCAACATGATCACAAGCTTGCATTATACTACGAGACACTGCTCACTGATGGAGTATACTAACTACAAGACACTGCTCACTGATGGAGTATACTAACTACAAGGCACACTGCTCAGTGATGGAGTATATACCTATATAACTACAAGACACTGCTCTCTGATGGAGTATACCGACAGCCGGTGCTGCTTTGGTGGACCTTCCCGTCCCATGAGCAGCTAGCGGGAAGAGACCTGGCCTTCTATAGCGGTGTGTCCGTCTGCTGAACAGGGCCAGGCCAGGCCAGGCCAGGCCAGGCCAGGCCAGGCCAGGCCAGGCCAGGCCTCTCTACGCTGCGTTGCGCCTGCCAACGCTTCAGGGCAACGTCCAGATGAAACGGAAAGGATAATTGACTGTAATGAAATCCAGCTATAGCGTCCGTCTGGACTGTAGCCTGTATAGGGTCCTTTCCCCAGAGGAAAAAAGTATTTTTGAGTGGTGCAACCACTCCTACAGACAGTTATGTCTGTCCCTGGGTCTGTCCCTGGGTCTGTCCCTGTCCCTGTCCCTGGGTCTGTCCCTGGGTCTGTCCCTGTGTCTGTCCCTGGGTCTGTCCCTGGGTCTGTCCCTGTGTCTGTCCCTGGGTCTGTCCCTGGGTCTGTCCCTGTGTCTGTCCCTGGGTCTGTCCCTGGGTCTGTCCCTGTGTCTGTCCCTGTGTCTGTCCCTGTGTCTGTCCCTGGGTCTGTCCCTGTGTCTGTCCCTGTGTCCGAGCACGAGAATAGCGTTATATAGCGTTTGTTGGTTTTGGACAAGAGGGTGTTGGTCAAAGCCGTGTTGTTGATGTGTGACTCTCTGCCAGAACCAGAACCCCGGACCCCGGCGGTCTCTCCTTTGAACTTGATTTAGCAGCAGCAGGGTCACCCCCCCCCTCCCCCCCTAGGTGGGAGGAGGAGGGGGGGGGGGGGGGAGGATGAGGTCAGAGGTGACGAGCTGCCCTTCATGCCCTCAGCGGGGAGGCATCGCTGTAACCCGTTTTAGGACTCAGGACTGATTCTACAAAAATGTGTCTTTTCTAAAACGGTTTTCTGAACAACCCTATGGTTCTGACA
This sequence comes from Protomyctophum bolini, assembly GCF_963924005.1. Classification (NCBI taxonomy): domain Eukaryota; kingdom Metazoa; phylum Chordata; class Actinopteri; order Myctophiformes; family Myctophidae; genus Protomyctophum; species Protomyctophum bolini. The sequence continues at coordinate 11,831 of NW_027665344.1, read as the reverse complement.
GTGGTTCTTAACACCCCCCCCCCCCCCCCCCCCCCCACCCCCCCGAACGAGTTAAAATCGCTCTGACACATGACACGGTGGGATATAGATCTGACGATTCGCAGTTTAACCGCGCGCGCGCGCGTGTGCGTGTGCGTGTGCGTGTGCGTGTGCGTGTGCGTGTGCGTGTGCGTGTGTGTGTGTGTGTGCGTCGTGCGATTGTAATTCTCTAACATTGTAAAGATGTTGTTCTCTTCATACAGAGGACCGTTTTCTTCTGAACAAACTGGTGTAAATGTTTGAGAATCCAAGTCTTCTTGTGTCATTCCAAAGATATGTTATTGTACAGTATATACAGCATGTTATATGTACAGTATATATATGTGTGAATTTGTAGTGCTTGAAGATCAATATTCCATTTTCATTACCGATACAGTTGCCACATTTACAGTACATTTAAAGGTATTAAGATGAAGGTGAAATCTATACAAAGATAATACACTCCATTGCAGTATATTGTATTATATGAAGCCTTCCAGTACAAAGCATTTCTCAATAACGCTAACCCATAACAGAGGAAATAAGACCTTTAATAAGCTGTACGGAAAAGCTGGGATTATCCTCTTTCAATCTGCAAAGTGTTTGTTTCATAAAGATCCACCACAGACGCATGTTATGAGCTACTGTCTGTCAAGACATTCTTTGCAGGTGATTAATGTTCAGAGTGTCAGAGTGTTGGAAGCGCTCGTTATGCGTAAAGCAACCTCCTGCTGCCTCCTGCAACTATGTGCAAACTCGAAACAGGTGGTGCGCCTGGGCTGTTGAGTGACTTTGACAAGCGCTTCCAAACTCCAGGACTTAGGGGGAAGAAATCACACCTGTGTGAAGTAGAATAGCGTGATGTAAAACAAACGGTGACAAATCAAACATTAAATTCTCTTTATTGTCAATGGCGTTACTAAAACAAACAATGAACTTAAAACAAACATTAATGTTCCCTTCCCTTTATGTTATGCTTTTGCTATTGAAAAATAGCAGATCTAAAATAGCAGACAGGGGGCACGGTGGCGCCCCCTAGGGAGCACGGTGGCACAGTGGGTAGTGCTGTCGCCTCACAGCTAGAAGGTCCTGGGTTCGATTCCCGCTGGGGACGCTGTGGGCACCGGAATAACGTGTCCCTTCCACGCGCTACGTCCGGCCGGGGAAATTCCCCTCTGTCAGGTGAAAAGAAGCAGCTTGGACTCCTCATGCATAGAAGGAGGCATGAGGTCAGTCCGCTGCCCCCCCAGGTTGGCAGAAGAAGTGTAGCGCCCAGGATTACATTAGATAATGGCAATGGGTGAAAAGAAAACTGGGTTACAAAATCGTGGGATAAAAAATTAAAGTAAGCAGACCTACAAGCTCGTAGCGCGGCACCGAGTGCCACGCTACAAGCTTGTATCTCTGCTATTTTAGAAGAATCTTGAAAATGTGGCGCAAATCTTGAATATATGTTCTTTTTTAACTCAAATCTTTGAATATATATATTATTTTTTAATTCAAATCTTTGCTTCTGGGGGGGTCCCTGGAACATCATATTTTCAGATGGGGGTTGGCGGCCAATTACAGATATTTTTGGGGGTCCTTGACACGAAAATGTTTGAGAACGATGGATATAGAACTACTAACTACTGCACCCCATTGAAAATACAGCCGATCTACAAGCTCACAACACATTGCAATGTGACACATTGTGAGCTTGTAGATCTGCTATTTTCAAACCATCTTGAAAAATAAATTATTTAAAAATAGACAAATGTCAACTGGTTCCCGTGAAGTGAACGGAGACGTCCCATTGGACAGTCTGGCCCCTGTGGAGTGAACGGAGACCTCCCATTGGACAGTCTGGTAGCTCTGGGATGGTGGCACCATGCCCGTGCGATGAGTCAGCATCTGGTTGCAGTGCCCCCTGCTGGGAATGAAGGAACACACCATGAGTCGGGTGAAAATAATCATTTTGAGAAGAAAAAATATCCAACTCTGTGTCTCACTTCCTTCCTGGACTACATTTTGGCTCAGTAAGACAGCTCTCCCCCCTATCCACAAGGAGGAGCAGTGCACCAAAGAATTATGGGAATTGTAGTCCAGGAAGGTAGTGAGACCAGTGTCCATGACATCAGAGACACCGGGCTCACTGCTACAATCTAAAATATCTAAAACCACATATTATTACACACATAAAGACCCCCAGGAAAGTGTTCTAAAGCTTCTAAACGTCATTAACATATATTGTTTTGCAAAAAGGGTGAAGTGTCCCTTTAAAGTTTAAAGGGACACAATATATTAAAGTTAAAAGTGTCTAATGTGGCGTGGTTATGTGTCCCACGGCTGTGTAGCGGTGCAGGGCCAGCAGGTTAATGGAAACAGGGGGATTATCACCCCAGGAGCCCCCCCCGCCCCGCACGGCCCCAGGGCCCCCCAGGGCCCCCCGCCACGCACGGCCCCAGGGGGGTCGCGGCCCGTCACTGGAGCTAATTCTCCCTGAACAGGGACGTACACAGGCCCGTTTCACCCTCTCAGGAAGGACAAATTGTGCTCTTCCCCAAAATCCGGCCGCAATTAAGTGACAGGAGGTGTCTTTATTTACTAATCTGTTGATTGACCTTTTGAGACCGGGCAGTGGTGGAAAGTAACTAAGTACATTTACTTCATGAGTACAATGTTGAGGTATTTGTAGCCTGCCTTACTTTGTGTTTTTCCCAAGTTCCGATACTTATTTACTTGTACTCCACACATTTCACAGACAAATACACTACGTTTTCCTCCTCCACTACATTTATTTGAAAGCTTTTATAGCTAATCGTTACTTTGTTTATTATTACAAAACATACATTACCCACTTATACATTTGGGCCGTTTGAAAATAGCCGATCTACAAGCTGAAAGATGTACAGATCTTCACATCTTTAGTGTTGTTATAAAATTATAACACTATAGTGCAATATCTCAAGTCTCAAATCCAGAGAGCAGATTCTAAAACGGATTCTAAAAATAAAAACTTCCTCAGATTGCTCTATACTGTCTTAAGAAGACGCTTTTCTTAAACCGCACAAGCATTTTTATAAGTCTTAGTTTGTTCCCATTGTCTTGGAACTGTAAGAGCTGTGCGACATGTGTTTCATATATCATATTGAAATATCATGTTGTTTTATCATGTTTTAAGAATAGCTGGTACTGTTCACGTACTAACTAACACAAAGTATTAAGCAGGAATCTGCAGAGTTTCAGTGTTTTATCAACTGCGAGGAAATGTCTCCCTTACAACCATATGAAATCACTAGATGGTATATCTCAAACACACACACACACACACACACACACACACACACACACACGCACACACACACACGCACACACACACACACACACACACACACACACAGTCACACACACACAGTCACACACAGTCACACACACCCCCCCACACACACACACACACAGTCACACACAGTCACACACACCCCCCCACACACACACACACACACACACACAGTCACACACACACACACACACACACACACACACACACACACACACACACAGTCACACACACACACACACACACACACACACAGTCACACACACACAGTCACACACACACACACACACACACACACACACCCACACAGTCACACACAGTCACACACAGTCACACACACACAGAGAGTATACATACTCTGCCTTGATTGAACATAAACAGGAATGTTCTAAATCATTGTTTTGGAGCGGAGCGCCTTCCCACTCCATCCTTGTGTTTACAGTTCCTGCGAGAGGCCCTCCACCGTATTTATGGACAAACTGGAGAATGCAAATAATCCTCCTCCCCCGAAGTGAACCTTTTCTTATGATCCACCCCGCCCCCTCCATGCCACGCCATTGTGTATCCGTTCGCTCAGGCTATGCGTCCTGATTGCCTCATGTTTATTATCCCTTTCAGACCTGCGGACGCGTCTGTGTCGCGTTATGGCTTTTAACCGTTATTTTAAAAACCGTAGCTGTTGGATTTTGTTTTGCGCAGATCTACAAGCTCGTATAGCGTGGCACTCGGTGCCGCACTACGAGCTTGTAGATCTACATTTTCTTTTTCTTTTTTTGTAAAATCTTTTAAAATATATTTGTTCGCAGCAAACTGTGTTTGCGGCGAACAACAATACTTTGAGATGCGGTTCGCTGGCCTAAATGCATATCATTCTGGGGGTCCCTCACATGAAACAGCTTCAGAACCCGAACCAATGACATAGAAACATAGAAACATAGAAACATAGAAACATAGAAACATAGAAACATAGGGGCGATTTTATAGAAGACATTTTGTAGAACCTGGTCCTCAGTTCCAAACGGGTTATTCCTGCGCTGCCGCTGTTGGCCAATAGGAACGCGGCCAAGCTGCCGCTGGGCCAATAGGAACGCGGCCAAGCTTCCAGAGGTGCCAAGAGCCCCCAACCCCCCCCCCCCCCCCCCCCCCCCATGAGCCATTTCCTGTCCGTGACATCATTGTGTACTGAAACGCACCGTGATCCATGTCCAGTTCCACATGCTGCCTGGGTGGTGCACGCACACACACACACACACACACACACACGCACACGCACGCACACACACACACACACACACACACACACACGCACACGCAACTTGTAATTTGCCTATTTTCACCATATTTATCTGTAACCCATGTCAGACTAAATGGGTCCCCCCCCCCCCCCCAGTTCAAATATGATTATTTTGGGGGGTCGTCACAGCCCTTATTTGGGGGGGTCGTCACAGCCCTTATTTGGGGGGTCGTCACAGCCTTTATTTGGGGGGTCGTCACAGCCCTTATTTGGGGGGGTCGTCACAGCCCTTATTTGGGGGGTCGTCACAGCCCTTATTTGGGGTGGTCGTCACAGCCTTTTTCTTGGCCTATAGCACCTCAACGCCGTACAAAGAGCCAGTTAACCCACGAAGACCTGAGAACAGATTCTATACAAATGGCTTCTATAACTTCTGACTTGTTTTATGGAAGACGCTGTGTTTTTATATCTCTGTGGTTCTCAAACTATTTCATGTCAATTAAGGACCCCCATAATTATCTGTATTTGGCCTCCGGACCCCCATCTGAAAATATGTTGTGCCCTGGGACCCCCCAGAAGGACCTGGGACCCCCCAGAAGCAAATATTTGTGTTAAAGACGTTTGCTGTGAAAGAGTAGCCTATACTGTATATATATATTCAAAGATTTACACACATTTTCATGATTTTTCAAAGAAAATAGCAGATCTACAAACTCATAGCTTGTAGATCTGCTATTTCAAAGCTGTAAGGTGACACAGACGTGTCCTTATAGGTCTGAATGGGTTAAACCCCTGTATGGTTTCTCTGTATTTTGGTTCTTCAGCAAAAAGAAAAAAAAGCAGCATTAATTTTGTCGACGGTATTAAAGGTCCTTTACAGCTCTAAAAACAGCTTCTCTGATCACAGTATTAAAGGTCCTTTACAGCTCTAAAACAGCTTCTCTGATCACAGTATTACAGGTCCTTTACAGCTCTAAAACAGCTTCTCTGATCACAGTATTACAGGTCCTTTACAGCTCTAAAAACAGCTTCTCTGATCACAGTATTAAAGGTCCTTTACAGCTCTAAAAACAGCTTCTCTGATCACCAGCCAAGGAACCGGTTTTAGTGGTTTTATTAATAGCACCATTCTGGGGCGCTCATTTCGACTGCCTGCACTCGTATAATGAGCACGGGAGATTGGCTACACATCCACAGGCAAATTGGCTGAATTCATATTATAGACAGTATACTGTACAACGAGTCACTGTGTGTGCGTGCGCGTCAAACAGGTCTGTTGTTCTTTCTTTTTTTAAGTATCTTGCTTTCTCCACACGCTGCACGTATTAAATAAAATTACTCTTTTGAATTATTCATAGATGATAATACTAATAATAATGTATATCCAAAAAACCCTGCAGCGGTGTAGGGTTAATGTATGATAATATTATATTATGTAAGTGACACTTGGTTTTAACTTCAATGTTTTCTTTAGTTTGAAGTTAATTTGTTATTTACCTTGCTCATTCTGGTTTACCTTTATTTTGACACTTCCTGTTACCAACACATATCTAGCTGAAGCCTGTTAGCTTCACTCACATCAGAACCACTCACCACACTCAGCCAGAGTGACACAGGGAGAGATGCAGTGTTTCTAGCAGCAGAGCCACATGGTATGATATGTTTGCAACTTCATGTTTGCATTATTGAAATGTTTGTAGCTTCAGTATACAATATGTGGACCGTTTACCCACAGTGTACATCACAGACTCACAGTACTGATTGTTTGGTGACACAGTGCCTGTTTGCTGTGCTTCCTGTGTGAAGCTCAAGGTGGCCTTCCAGCCCTTAGCACCCTCGATAAGCGGAGCGAGGTACAGCAGTGCTTGTTTGTTTCATTTGAGTTCATGATTTAATTCATGGTCTATTGTATTTTGTTGTGGTATTTCGTTTGGTCTCTGGTATATCTTGGTTATGGTGCAACGTGCATTTGCCTGGGTATTGGTCTTGCATTGAAATTAACTTAGTTATTGTATCACTGCATTATTTATAATTGACCTTTAAATGATCATTTTTATTGTTTATCGTATACTGAAGTGATGAATCTAATGCACTGCTTTATTGTGAGCGAAACTATGATTATTGTGGTGAGTGAAACTATGAAATGTATGATTCTAAAAGTATTTATTTATTCCATTTTATAGTTTTCACGGTGTACCAGTGATCTTCTTCTGTACCTGAAGACAAATAAATTACACCCGTTGAGACCATCCACATCTGA
>NW_027665345.1:0-1000 GCF_963924005.1 Protomyctophum bolini | reverse complement strand
GCAGAGAGCTAAAGGACAATGTGGAACTGAAAAGAGATAAATGAGTAAATGTGAGAAAAAACAATCATGACGCAACGCGACAGATCAACGGGAACATGTGGGTGAAGGAGTTCACATCCGAGTCACTTTACACGTTACTCTCTCTCTCTCTCTCTCTCTCTCTCTCTCTCTCTCTCTCTCTCTCTCTCTCTCTCTCTAAACACGTGAGCATTGATCACGCCTCCAGTTAGGGAATAAGACCTTGTACTTAAGACACGCAAAATACAACCCCATCTCTCTGTCTCTGTTTCTGGCACAACAGCGCCACTTTTGCCCCTAGTGGTACTCATAGTCACATACATAGTCACACACATAGTCACATAGGTTAACACGGACATTGCTGTTCCTTGGAGTGGTTGCACCACTCAAAACACAAATCTACAACATATGCTCTGTCCATGGTGCTGAAATCTACTATAGCTGCTTTCTACTGTATAACATAACCTCTGTCCATGGTGCTGAAACCTACTGATATCTACTGTATAACATAATGCTCTGTCCATGGTGCTGAAACCTACTGCTATCTACTGTATAACATAACCTCTGTCCATGGTGCTGAAACCTACTGCTATCTACTGTAAAACATAACCTCTGTCCATGGTGCTGAAACCTACTGCTATCTACTGTATAACATAACCTCTGTCCATGGTGCTGAAACCTACTGCTATCTACTGTATAACATAATGCTCTGTCCGTGGTGCTGAAACCTACTGCTATCTACTGTATAACATAATGCTCTGTCCATGGTGCTGAAACCTACTGCTATCTACTGTATAACATAACCTCTGTCCATGGTGCTGAAACCTACTGCTATCTACTGTATAACATAACCTCTGTCCATGGTGCTGAAACCTACTGCTATATACTGTATAACATAACCTCTGTCCATGGTGCTGAAACCTACTGCTATCTACTGTATAACATAACCTCTGTCCATGGTGCTGAAACCTACTGCTATCTA
>NW_027665346.1:0-69594 GCF_963924005.1 Protomyctophum bolini | reverse complement strand
GGCCCTATAAACTGTGTTGGGATGAAAGCTAGCCACTTTGAGCAATGTGGGAAGTGCTGGGGCAGTTTGGGACAACAGGGCCAAAATGTCACTTTCACAGTCCCAAAGTGCCGTTTTCACAGTAAAAAGGCCTGGTTCACTTTTGCTTAGCTTAGTCTGTAACTTGAAAACTATGTACCGGATGGCCCTATAAACTGTGTTGGGATGAAAGCTAGCCACTTTGAGCATTGTGGCAAGAGCTGGGGCAGTTTGGGACAACAGGGAACGAACAGGGCCAAAATGTCACTTTCACAGTCCCAAAGTGCCATTTTCACAGTAAAAAAAAACAGATTCATTTTGCTTAGCTTAGTCTGTAACTTGAAAACTATGTACCGTATGGCCCTATAAACTGTGTTGGGATGAAAGCTAGCCACTTTGAGCAATGTGGGAAGTGCTGGGGCAGTTTGGGACAACAGGGCCAAAATGTCACTTTCACAGTCCCAAAGTGCCGTTTTCACAGTAAAAAGGCCTGGTTCACTTTTGCTTAGCTTAGTCTGTAACTTGAAAACTATGTACCGTATGGCCCTATAAACTGTGTTGGGATGAAAGCTAGCCACTTTGAGCAATGTGGGAAGTGCTGGGGCAGTTTGGGACAACAGGGCCAAAATGTCACTTTCACAGTCCCAAAGTGCCATTTTCACAGTAAAAAGGCCTGGTTCACTTTTGCTTAGCTTAGTCTGTAACTTGAAAACTATGTACCGTATGGCCCTATAAACTGTGTTGGGATGAAAGCTAGCCACTTTGAGCAATGTGGGAAGTGCTGGGGCAGTTTGGGACAACAGGGCCAAAATGTCACTTTCACAGTCCCAAAGTGCCATTTTCACAGTAAAAAGGCCTGGTTCACTTTTGCTTAGCTTAGTCTGTAACTTGAAAACTATGTACCGTATGGCCCTATAAACTGTGTTGGGATGAAAGCTAGCCACTTTGAGCAATGTGGGAAGTGCTGGGGCAGTTTGGGACAACAGGGCCAAAATGTCACTTTCACAGTCCCAAAGTGCCATTTTCACAGTAAAAAGGCCTGGTTCACTTTTGCTTAGCTTAGTCTGTAACTTGAAAACTATGTACCGTATGGCCCTATAAACTGTGTTGGGATGAAAGCTAGCCACTTTGAGCAATGTGGGAAGTGCTGGGGCAGTTTGGGACAACAGGGCCAAAATGTCACTTTCACAGTCCCAAAGTGCCATTTTCACAGTAAAAAGGCCTGGTTCACTTTTGCTTAGCTTAGTCTGTAACTTGAAAACTATGTACCGTATGGCCCTATAAACTGTGTTGGGATGAAAGCTAGCCACTTTGAGCAATGTGGGAAGTGCTGGGGCAGTTTGGGACAACAGGGCCAAAATGTCACTTTCACAGTCCCAAAGTGCCGTTTTCACAGTAAAAAGGCCTGGTTCACTTTTGCTTAGCTTAGTCTGTAACTTGAAAACTATGTACCGTATGGCCCTATAAACTGTGTTGGGATGAAAGCTAGCCACTTTGAGCAATGTGGGAAGTGCTGGGGCAGTTTGGGACAACAGGGCCAAAATGTCACTTTCACAGTCCCAAAGTGCCGTTTTCACAGTAAAAAGGCCTGGTTCACTTTTGCTTAGCTTAGTCTGTAACTTGAAAACTATGTACCGTATGGCCCTATAAACTGTGTTGGGATGAAAGCTAGCCACTTTGAGCAATGTGGGAAGTGCTGGGGCAGTTTGGGACAACAGGGCCAAAATGTCACTTTCACAGTCCCAAAGTGCCATTTTCACAGTAAAAAAAAACAGATTAATTTTGCTTAGCTTAGTCTGTAACTTGAAAACTATGTACCGTATGGCCCTATAAACTGTGTTGGGATGAAAGCTAGCCACTTTGAGCATTGTGGCAAGAGCTGGGGCAGTTTGGGACAACAGGGAACGAACAGGGCCAAAATGTCACTTTCACAGTCCCAAAGTGCCATTTTCACAGTAAAAAGGCCTGGTTCACTTTTGCTTAGCTTAGTCTGTAACTTGAAAACTATGTACCGTATGGCCCTATAAACTGTGTTGGGATGAAAGCTAGCCACTTTGAGCAATGTGGGAAGTGCTGGGGCAGTTTGGGACAACAGGGCCAAAATGTCACTTTCACAGTCCCAAAGTGCCGTTTTCACAGTAAAAAGGCCTGGTTCACTTTTGCTTAGCTTAGTCTGTAACTTGAAAACTATGTACCGTATGGCCCTATAAACTGTGTTGGGATGAAAGCTAGCCACTTTGAGCAATGTGGGAAGTGCTGGGGCAGTTTGGGACAACAGGGCCAAAATGTCACTTTCACAGTCCCAAAGTGCCATTTTCACAGTAAAAAGGCCTGGTTCACTTTTGCTTAGCTTAGTCTGTAACTTGAAAACTATGTACCGTATGGCCCTATAAACTGTGTTGGGATGAAAGCTAGCCACTTTGAGCAATGTGGGAAGTGCTGGGGCAGTTTGGGACAACAGGGCCAAAATGTCACTTTCACAGTCCCAAAGTGCCATTTTCACAGTAAAAAGGCCTGGTTCACTTTTGCTTAGCTTAGTCTGTAACTTGAAAACTATGTACCGTATGGCCCTATAAACTGTGTTGGGATGAAAGCTAGCCACTTTGAGCAATGTGGGAAGTGCTGGGGCAGTTTGGGACAACAGGGCCAAAATGTCACTTTCACAGTCCCAAAGTGCCGTTTTCACAGTAAAAAGGCCTGGTTCACTTTTGCTTAGCTTAGTCTGTAACTTGAAAACTATGTACCGTATGGCCCTATAAACTGTGTTGGGATGAAAGCTAGCCACTTTGAGCATTGTGGCAAGAGCTGGGGCAGTTTGGGACAACAGGGAACGAACAGGGCCAAAATGTCACTTTCACAGTCCCAAAGTGCCATTTTCACAGTAAAAAAAAACAGATTCATTTTGCTTAGCTTAGTCTGTAACTTGAAAACTATGTACCGTATGGCCCTATAAACTGTGTTGGGATGAAAGCTAGCCACTTTGAGCAATGTGGGAAGTGCTGGGGCAGTTTGGGACAACAGGGCCAAAATGTCACTTTCACAGTCCCAAAGTGCCATTTTCACAGTAAAAAAAAACAGATTCATTTTGCTTAGCTTAGTCTGTAACTTGAAAACTATGTACCGTATGGCCCTATAAACTGTGTTGGGATGAAAGCTAGCCACTTTGAGCAATGTGGGAAGTGCTGGGGCAGTTTGGGACAACAGGGCCAAAATGTCACTTTCACAGTCCCAAAGTGCCATTTTCACAGTAAAAAGGCCTGGTTCACTTTTGCTTAGCTTAGTCTGTAACTTGAAAACTATGTACCGTATGGCCCTATAAACTGTGTTGGGATGAAAGCTAGCCACTTTGAGCAATGTGGGAAGTGCTGGGGCAGTTTGGGACAACAGGGCCAAAATGTCACTTTCACAGTCCCAAAGTGCCATTTTCACAGTAAAAAGGCCTGGTTCACTTTTGCTTAGCTTAGTCTGTAACTTGAAAACTACTGTGCCGTTTTCACAGTAAAAAGGCCTGGTTCACTTTTGCTTAGCTTAGTCTGTAACTTGAAAACTATGTACCGTATGGCCCTATAAACTGTGTTGGGATGAAAGCTAGCCACTTTGAGCAATGTGGGAAGTGCTGGGGCAGTTTGGGACAACAGGGCCAAAATGTCACTTTCACAGTCCCAAAGTGCCATTTTCACAGTAAAAAAAAACAGATTCATTTTGCTTAGCTTAGTCTGTAACTTGAAAACTATGTACCGTATGGCCCTATAAACTGTGTTGGGATGAAAGCTAGCCACTTTGAGCAATGTGGGAAGTGCTGGGGCAGTTTGGGACAACAGGGCCAAAATGTCACTTTCACAGTCCCAAAGTGCCATTTTCACAGTAAAAAAAAACAGATTCATTTTGCTTAGCTTAGTCTGTAACTTGAAAACTATGTACCGTATGGCCCTATAAACTGTGTTGGGATGAAAGCTAGCCACTTTGAGCAATGTGGGAAGTGCTGGGGCAGTTTGGGACAACAGGGCCAAAATGTCACTTTCACAGTCCCAAAGTGCCGTTTTCACAGTAAAAAGGCCTGGTTCACTTTTGCTTAGCTTAGTCTGTAACTTGAAAACTATGTACCGTATGGCCCTATAAACTGTGTTGGGATGAAAGCTAGCCACTTTGAGCAATGTGGGAAGTGCTGGGGCAGTTTGGGACAACAGGGCCAAAATGTCACTTTCACAGTCCCAAAGTGCCATTTTCACAGTAAAAAGGCCTGGTTCACTTTTGCTTAGCTTAGTCTGTAACTTGAAAACTATGTACCGTATGGCCCTATAAACTGTGTTGGGATGAAAGCTAGCCACTTTGAGCAATGTGGGAAGTGCTGGGGCAGTTTGGGACAACAGGGCCAAAATGTCACTTTCACAGTCCCAAAGTGCCGTTTTCACAGTAAAAAGGCCTGGTTCACTTTTGCTTAGCTTAGTCTGTAACTTGAAAACTATGTACCGTATGGCCCTATAAACTGTGTTGGGATGAAAGCTAGCCACTTTGAGCATTGTGGCAAGAGCTGGGGCAGTTTGGGACAACAGGGAACGAACAGGGCCAAAATGTCACTTTCACAGTCCCAAAGTGCCATTTTCACAGTAAAAAAAAACAGATTCATTTTGCTTAGCTTAGTCTGTAACTTGAAAACTATGTACCGTATGGCCCTATAAACTGTGTTGGGATGAAAGCTAGCCACTTTGAGCAATGTGGGAAGTGCTGGGGCAGTTTGGGACAACAGGGCCAAAATGTCACTTTCACAGTCCCAAAGTGCCGTTTTCACAGTAAAAAGGCCTGGTTCACTTTTGCTTAGCTTAGTCTGTAACTTGAAAACTATGTACCGTATGGCCCTATAAACTGTGTTGGGATGAAAGCTAGCCACTTTGAGCAATGTGGGAAGTGCTGGGGCAGTTTGGGACAACAGGGCCAAAATGTCACTTTCACAGTCCCAAAGTGCCATTTTCACAGTAAAAAAAAACAGATTCATTTTGCTTAGCTTAGTCTGTAACTTGAAAACTATGTACCGTATGGCCCTATAAACTGTGTTGGGATGAAAGCTAGCCACTTTGAGCATTGTGGCAAGAGCTGGGGCAGTTTGGGACAACAGGGAACGAACAGGGCCAAAATGTCACTTTCACAGTCCCAAAGTGCCATTTTCACAGTAAAAAAAAACAGATTCATTTTGCTTAGCTTAGTCTGTAACTTGAAAACTATGTACCGTATGGCCCTATAAACTGTGTTGGGATGAAAGCTAGCCACTTTGAGCAATGTGGGAAGTGCTGGGGCAGTTTGGGACAACAGGGCCAAAATGTCACTTTCACAGTCCCAAAGTGCCGTTTTCACAGTAAAAAGGCCTGGTTCACTTTTGCTTAGCTTAGTCTGTAACTTGAAAACTATGTACCGTATGGCCCTATAAACTGTGTTGGGATGAAAGCTAGCCACTTTGAGCAATGTGGGAAGTGCTGGGGCAGTTTGGGACAACAGGGCCAAAATGTCACTTTCACAGTCCCAAAGTGCCATTTTCACAGTAAAAAAAAACAGATTCATTTTGCTTAGCTTAGTCTGTAACTTGAAAACTATGTACCGTATGGCCCTATAAACTGTGTTGGGATGAAAGCTAGCCACTTTGAGCATTGTGGCAAGAGCTGGGGCAGTTTGGGACAACAGGGAACGAACAGGGCCAAAATGTCACTTTCACAGTCCCAAAGTGCCATTTTCACAGTAAAAAAAAACAGATTCATTTTGCTTAGCTTAGTCTGTAACTTGAAAACTATGTACCGTATGGCCCTATAAACTGTGTTGGGATGAAAGCTAGCCACTTTGAGCAATGTGGGAAGTGCTGGGGCAGTTTGGGACAACAGGGCCAAAATGTCACTTTCACAGTCCCAAAGTGCCGTTTTCACAGTAAAAAGGCCTGGTTCACTTTTGCTTAGCTTAGTCTGTAACTTGAAAACTATGTACCGTATGGCCCTATAAACTGTGTTGGGATGAAAGCTAGCCACTTTGAGCAATGTGGGAAGTGCTGGGGCAGTTTGGGACAACAGGGCCAAAATGTCACTTTCACAGTCCCAAAGTGCCATTTTCACAGTAAAAAAAAACAGATTCATTTTGCTTAGCTTAGTCTGTAACTTGAAAACTATGTACCGTATGGCCCTATAAACTGTGTTGGGATGAAAGCTAGCCACTTTGAGCAATGTGGGAAGTGCTGGGGCAGTTTGGGACAACAGGGCCAAAATGTCACTTTCACAGTCCCAAAGTGCCATTTTCACAGTAAAAAGGCCTGGTTCACTTTTGCTTAGCTTAGTCTGTAACTTGAAAACTATGTACCGTATGGCCCTATAAACTGTGTTGGGATGAAAGCTAGCCACTTTGAGCAATGTGGGAAGTGCTGGGGCAGTTTGGGACAACAGGGCCAAAATGTCACTTTCACAGTCCCAAAGTGCCATTTTCACAGTAAAAAGGCCTGGTTCACATTTGCTTAGCTTAGTCTGTAACTTGAAAACTATGTACCGTATGGCCCTATAAACTGTGTTGGGATGAAAGCTAGCCACTTTGAGCAATGTGGGAAGTGCTGGGGCAGTTTGGGACAACAGGGCCAAAATGTCACTTTCACAGTCCCAAAGTGCCATTTTCACAGTAAAAAGGCCTGGTTCACTTTTGCTTAGCTTAGTCTGTAACTTGAAAACTATGTACCGTATGGCCCTATAAACTGTGTTGGGATGAAAGCTAGCCACTTTGAGCAATGTGGGAAGTGCTGGGGCAGTTTGGGACAACAGGGCCAAAATGTCACTTTCACAGTCCCAAAGTGCCGTTTTCACAGTAAAAAGGCCTGGTTCACTTTTGCTTAGCTTAGTCTGTAACTTGAAAACTATGTACCGTATGGCCCTATAAACTGTGTTGGGATGAAAGCTAGCCACTTTGAGCAATGTGGGAAGTGCTGGGGCAGTTTGGGACAACAGGGCCAAAATGTCACTTTCACAGTCCCAAAGTGCCATTTTCACAGTAAAAAGGCCTGGTTCACTTTTGCTTAGCTTAGTCTGTAACTTGAAAACTATGTACCGTATGGCCCTATAAACTGTGTTGGGATGAAAGCTAGCCACTTTGAGCAATGTGGGAAGTGCTGGGGCAGTTTGGGACAACAGGGCCAAAATGTCACTTTCACAGTCCCAAAGTGCCGTTTTCACAGTAAAAAGGCCTGGTTCACTTTTGCTTAGCTTAGTCTGTAACTTGAAAACTATGTACCGTATGGCCCTATAAACTGTGTTGGGATGAAAGCTAGCCACTTTGAGCAATGTGGGAAGTGCTGGGGCAGTTTGGGACAACAGGGCCAAAATGTCACTTTCACAGTCCCAAAGTGCCATTTTCACAGTAAAAAGGCCTGGTTCACTTTTGCTTAGCTTAGTCTGTAACTTGAAAACTATGTACCGTATGGCCCTATAAACTGTGTTGGGATGAAAGCTAGCCACTTTGAGCAATGTGGGAAGTGCTGGGGCAGTTTGGGACAACAGGGCCAAAATGTCACTTTCACAGTCCCAAAGTGCCGTTTTCACAGTAAAAAGGCCTGGTTCACTTTTGCTTAGCTTAGTCTGTAACTTGAAAACTATGTACCGTATGGCCCTATAAACTGTGTTGGGATGAAAGCTAGCCACTTTGAGCAATGTGGGAAGTGCTGGGGCAGTTTGGGACAACAGGGCCAAAATGTCACTTTCACAGTCCCAAAGTGCCATTTTCACAGTAAAAAAAACAGATTAATTTTGCTTAGCTTAGTCTGTAACTTGAAAACTATGTACCGTATGGCCCTATAAACTGTGTTGGGATGAAAGCTAGCCACTTTGAGCATTGTGGCAAGAGCTGGGGCAGTTTGGGACAACAGGGAACGAACAGGGCCAAAATGTCACTTTCACAGTCCCAAAGTGCCATTTTCACAGTAAAAAAAACAGATTCATTTTGCTTAGCTTAGTCTGTAACTTGAAAACTATGTACCGTATGGCCCTATAAACTGTGTTGGGATGAAAGCTAGCCACTTTGAGCAATGTGGGAAGTGCTGGGGCAGTTTGGGACAACAGGGCCAAAATGTCACTTTCACAGTCCCAAAGTGCCATTTTCACAGTAAAAAGGCCTGGTTCACTTTTGCTTAGCTTAGTCTGTAACTTGAAAACTATGTACCGTATGGCCCTATAAACTGTGTTGGGATGAAAGCTAGCCACTTTGAGCAATGTGGGAAGTGCTGGGGCAGTTTGGGACAACAGGGCCAAAATGTCACTTTCACAGTCCCAAAGTGCCATTTTCACAGTAAAAAGGCCTGGTTCACTTTTGCTTAGCTTAGTCTGTAACTTGAAAACTATGTACCGTATGGCCCTATAAACTGTGTTGGGATGAAAGCTAGCCACTTTGAGCAATGTGGGAAGTGCTGGGGCAGTTTGGGACAACAGGGCCAAAATGTCACTTTCACAGTCCCAAAGTGCCATTTTCACAGTAAAAAGGCCTGGTTCACTTTTGCTTAGCTTAGTCTGTAACTTGAAAACTATGTACCGTATGGCCCTATAAACTGTGTTGGGATGAAAGCTAGCCACTTTGAGCAATGTGGGAAGTGCTGGGGCAGTTTGGGACAACAGGGCCAAAATGTCACTTTCACAGTCCCAAAGTGCCATTTTCACAGTAAAAAGGCCTGGTTCACTTTTGCTTAGCTTAGTCTGTAACTTGAAAACTATGTACCGTATGGCCCTATAAACTGTGTTGGGATGAAAGCTAGCCACTTTGAGCAATGTGGGAAGTGCTGGGGCAGTTTGGGACAACAGGGCCAAAATGTCACTTTCACAGTCCCAAAGTGCCATTTTCACAGTAAAAAGGCCTGGTTCACTTTTGCTTAGCTTAGTCTGTAACTTGAAAACTATGTACCGTATGGCCCTATAAACTGTGTTGGGATGAAAGCTAGCCACTTTGAGCAATGTGGGAAGTGCTGGGGCAGTTTGGGACAACAGGGCCAAAATGTCACTCTCACAGTCCCAAAGTGCCATTTTCACAGTAAAAAGGCCTGGTTCACTTTTGCTTAGCTTAGTCTGTAACTTGAAAACTATGTACCGTATGGCCCTATAAACTGTGTTGGGATGAAAGCTAGCCACTTTGAGCAATGTGGGAAGTGCTGGGGCAGTTTGGGACAACAGGGCCAAAATGTCACTTTCACAGTCCCAAAGTGCCATTTTCACAGTAAAAAGGCCTGGTTCACTTTTGCTTAGCTTAGTCTGTAACTTGAAAACTATGTACCGTATGGCCCTATAAACTGTGTTGGGATGAAAGCTAGCCACTTTGAGCAATGTGGGAAGTGCTGGGGCAGTTTGGGACAACAGGGCCAAAATGTCACTTTCACAGTCCCAAAGTGCCGTTTTCACAGTAAAAAGGCCTGGTTCACTTTTGCTTAGCTTAGTCTGTAACTTGAAAACTATGTACCGTATGGCCCTATAAACTGTGTTGGGATGAAAGCTAGCCACTTTGAGCATTGTGGCAAGAGCTGGGGCAGTTTGGGACAACAGGAACGAACAGGGCCAAAATGTCACTTTCACAGTCCCAAAGTGCCATTTTCACAGTAAAAAAAAACAGATTCATTTTGCTTAGCTTAGTCTGTAACTTGAAAACTATGTACCGTATGGCCCTATAAACTGTGTTGGGATGAAAGCTAGCCACTTTGAGCAATGTGGGAAGTGCTGGGGCAGTTTGGGACAACAGGGCCAAAATGTCACTTTCACAGTCCCAAAGTGCCGTTTTCACAGTAAAAAGGCCTGGTTCACTTTTGCTTAGCTTAGTCTGTAACTTGAAAACTATGTACCGTATGGCCCTATAAACTGTGTTGGGATGAAAGCTAGCCACTTTGAGCAATGTGGGAAGTGCTGGGGCAGTTTGGGACAACAGGGCCAAAATGTCACTTTCACAGTCCCAAAGTGCCATTTTCACAGTAAAAAAAAACAGATTCATTTTGCTTAGCTTAGTCTGTAACTTGAAAACTATGTACCGTATGGCCCTATAAACTGTGTTGGGATGAAAGCTAGCCACTTTGAGCATTGTGGCAAGAGCTGGGGCAGTTTGGGACAACAGGGAACGAACAGGGCCAAAATGTCACTTTCACAGTCCCAAAGTGCCATTTTCACAGTAAAAAAAAACAGATTCATTTTGCTTAGCTTAGTCTGTAACTTGAAAACTATGTACCGTATGGCCCTATAAACTGTGTTGGGATGAAAGCTAGCCACTTTGAGCAATGTGGGAAGTGCTGGGGCAGTTTGGGACAACAGGGCCAAAATGTCACTTTCACAGTCCCAAAGTGCCGTTTTCACAGTAAAAAGGCCTGGTTCACTTTTGCTTAGCTTAGTCTGTAACTTGAAAACTATGTACCGTATGGCCCTATAAACTGTGTTGGGATGAAAGCTAGCCACTTTGAGCAATGTGGGAAGTGCTGGGGCAGTTTGGGACAACAGGGCCAAAATGTCACTTTCACAGTCCCAAAGTGCCATTTTCACAGTAAAAAAAAACAGATTCATTTTGCTTAGCTTAGTCTGTAACTTGAAAACTATGTACCGTATGGCCCTATAAACTGTGTTGGGATGAAAGCTAGCCACTTTGAGCAATGTGGGAAGTGCTGGGGCAGTTTGGGACAACAGGGCCAAAATGTCACTTTCACAGTCCCAAAGTGCCATTTTCACAGTAAAAAAAAACAGATTCATTTTGCTTAGCTTAGTCTGTAACTTGAAAACTATGTACCGTATGGCCCTATAAACTGTGTTGGGATGAAAGCTAGCCACTTTGAGCAATGTGGGAAGTGCTGGGGCAGTTTGGGACAACAGGGCCAAAATGTCACTTTCACAGTCCCAAAGTGCCGTTTTCACAGTAAAAAGGCCTGGTTCACTTTTGCTTAGCTTAGTCTGTAACTTGAAAACTATGTACCGTATGGCCCTATAAACTGTGTTGGGATGAAAGCTAGCCACTTTGAGCATTGTGGCAAGAGCTGGGGCAGTTTGGGACAACAGGGAACGAACAGGGCCAAAATGTCACTTTCACAGTCCCAAAGTGCCATTTTCACAGTAAAAAAAAACAGATTCATTTTGCTTAGCTTAGTCTGTAACTTGAAAACTATGTACCGTATGGCCCTATAAACTGTGTTGGGATGAAAGCTAGCCACTTTGAGCAATGTGGGAAGTGCTGGGGCAGTTTGGGACAACAGGGCCAAAATGTCACTTTCACAGTCCCAAAGTGCCGTTTTCACAGTAAAAAGGCCTGGTTCACTTTTGCTTAGCTTAGTCTGTAACTTGAAAACTATGTACCGTATGGCCCTATAAACTGTGTTGGGATGAAAGCTAGCCACTTTGAGCAATGTGGGAAGTGCTGGGGCAGTTTGGGACAACAGGGCCAAAATGTCACTTTCACAGTCCCAAAGTGCCATTTTCACAGTAAAAAAAAACAGATTCATTTTGCTTAGCTTAGTCTGTAACTTGAAAACTATGTACCGTATGGCCCTATAAACTGTGTTGGGATGAAAGCTAGCCACTTTGAGCATTGTGGCAAGAGCTGGGGCAGTTTGGGACAACAGGGAACGAACAGGGCCAAAATGTCACTTTCACAGTCCCAAAGTGCCATTTTCACAGTAAAAAAAAACAGATTCATTTTGCTTAGCTTAGTCTGTAACTTGAAAACTATGTACCGTATGGCCCTATAAACTGTGTTGGGATGAAAGCTAGCCACTTTGAGCAATGTGGGAAGTGCTGGGGCAGTTTGGGACAACAGGGCCAAAATGTCACTTTCACAGTCCCAAAGTGCCGTTTTCACAGTAAAAAGGCCTGGTTCACTTTTGCTTAGCTTAGTCTGTAACTTGAAAACTATGTACCGTATGGCCCTATAAACTGTGTTGGGATGAAAGCTAGCCACTTTGAGCAATGTGGGAAGTGCTGGGGCAGTTTGGGACAACAGGGCCAAAATGTCACTTTCACAGTCCCAAAGTGCCATTTTCACAGTAAAAAAAAACAGATTCATTTTGCTTAGCTTAGTCTGTAACTTGAAAACTATGTACCGTATGGCCCTATAAACTGTGTTGGGATGAAAGCTAGCCACTTTGAGCATTGTGGCAAGAGCTGGGGCAGTTTGGGACAACAGGGAACGAACAGGGCCAAAATGTCACTTTCACAGTCCCAAAGTGCCATTTTCACAGTAAAAAAAAACAGATTCATTTTGCTTAGCTTAGTCTGTAACTTGAAAACTATGTACCGTATGGCCCTATAAACTGTGTTGGGATGAAAGCTAGCCACTTTGAGCAATGTGGGAAGTGCTGGGGCAGTTTGGGACAACAGGACAACAGGGCCAAAATGTCACTTTCACAGTCCCAAAGTGCCGTTTTCACAGTAAAAAGGCCTGGTTCACTTTTGCTTAGCTTAGTCTGTAACTTGAAAACTATGTACCGTATGGCCCTATAAACTGTGTTGGGATGAAAGCTAGCCACTTTGAGCAATGTGGGAAGTGCTGGGGCAGTTTGGGACAACAGGGCCAAAATGTCACTTTCACAGTCCCAAAGTGCCATTTTCACAGTAAAAAAAAACAGATTCATTTTGCTTAGCTTAGTCTGTAACTTGAAAACTATGTACCGTATGGCCCTATAAACTGTGTTGGGATGAAAGCTAGCCACTTTGAGCAATGTGGGAAGTGCTGGGGCAGTTTGGGACAACAGGGCCAAAATGTCACTTTCACAGTCCCAAAGTGCCATTTTCACAGTAAAAAGGCCTGGTTCACTTTTGCTTAGCTTAGTCTGTAACTTGAAAACTATGTACCGTATGGCCCTATAAACTGTGTTGGGATGAAAGCTAGCCACTTTGAGCAATGTGGGAAGTGCTGGGGCAGTTTGGGACAACAGGGCCAAAATGTCACTTTCACAGTCCCAAAGTGCCATTTTCACAGTAAAAAGGCCTGGTTCACTTTTGCTTAGCTTAGTCTGTAACTTGAAAACTATGTACCGTATGGCCCTATAAACTGTGTTGGGATGAAAGCTAGCCACTTTGAGCAATGTGGGAAGTGCTGGGGCAGTTTGGGACAACAGGGCCAAAATGTCACTTTCACAGTCCCAAAGTGCCATTTTCACAGTAAAAAGGCCTGGTTCACTTTTGCTTAGCTTAGTCTGTAACTTGAAAACTATGTACCGTATGGCCCTATAAACTGTGTTGGGATGAAAGCTAGCCACTTTGAGCAATGTGGGAAGTGCTGGGGCAGTTTGGGACAACAGGGCCAAAATGTCACTTTCACAGTCCCAAAGTGCCGTTTTCACAGTAAAAAGGCCTGGTTCACTTTTGCTTAGCTTAGTCTGTAACTTGAAAACTATGTACCGTATGGCCCTATAAACTGTGTTGGGATGAAAGCTAGCCACTTTGAGCAATGTGGGAAGTGCTGGGGCAGTTTGGGACAACAGGGCCAAAATGTCACTTTCACAGTCCCAAAGTGCCATTTTCACAGTAAAAAGGCCTGGTTCACTTTTGCTTAGCTTAGTCTGTAACTTGAAAACTATGTACCGTATGGCCCTATAAACTGTGTTGGGATGAAAGCTAGCCACTTTGAGCAATGTGGGAAGTGCTGGGGCAGTTTGGGACAACAGGGCCAAAATGTCACTTTCACAGTCCCAAAGTGCCATTTTCACAGTAAAAAGGCCTGGTTCACTTTTGCTTAGCTTAGTCTGTAACTTGAAAACTATGTACCGTATGGCCCTATAAACTGTGTTGGGATGAAAGCTAGCCACTTTGAGCAATGTGGGAAGTGCTGGGGCAGTTTGGGACAACAGGGCCAAAATGTCACTTTCACAGTCCCAAAGTGCCATTTTCACAGTAAAAAGGCCTGGTTCACTTTTGCTTAGCTTAGTCTGTAACTTGAAAACTATGTACCGTATGGCCCTATAAACTGTGTTGGGATGAAAGCTAGCCACTTTGAGCAATGTGGGAAGTGCTGGGGCAGTTTGGGACAACAGGGCCAAAATGTCACTCTCACAGTCCCAAAGTGCCATTTTCACAGTAAAAAGGCCTGGTTCACTTTTGCTTAGCTTAGTCTGTAACTTGAAAACTATGTACCGTATGGCCCTATAAACTGTGTTGGGATGAAAGCTAGCCACTTTGAGCAATGTGGGAAGTGCTGGGGCAGTTTGGGACAACAGGGCCAAAATGTCACTTTCACAGTCCCAAAGTGCCATTTTCACAGTAAAAAGGCCTGGTTCACTTTTGCTTAGCTTAGTCTGTAACTTGAAAACTATGTACCGTATGGCCCTATAAACTGTGTTGGGATGAAAGCTAGCCACTTTGAGCAATGTGGGAAGTGCTGGGGCAGTTTGGGACAACAGGGCCAAAATGTCACTTTCACAGTCCCAAAGTGCCGTTTTCACAGTAAAAAGGCCTGGTTCACTTTTGCTTAGCTTAGTCTGTAACTTGAAAACTATGTACCGTATGGCCCTATAAACTGTGTTGGGATGAAAGCTAGCCACTTTGAGCATTGTGGCAAGAGCTGGGGCAGTTTGGGACAACAGGGAACGAACAGGGCCAAAATGTCACTTTCACAGTCCCAAAGTGCCATTTTCACAGTAAAAAAAAACAGATTCATTTTGCTTAGCTTAGTCTGTAACTTGAAAACTATGTACCGTATGGCCCTATAAACTGTGTTGGGATGAAAGCTAGCCACTTTGAGCAATGTGGGAAGTGCTGGGGCAGTTTGGGACAACAGGGCCAAAATGTCACTTTCACAGTCCCAAAGTGCCGTTTTCACAGTAAAAAGGCCTGGTTCACTTTTGCTTAGCTTAGTCTGTAACTTGAAAACTATGTACCGTATGGCCCTATAAACTGTGTTGGGATGAAAGCTAGCCACTTTGAGCAATGTGGGAAGTGCTGGGGCAGTTTGGGACAACAGGGCCAAAATGTCACTTTCACAGTCCCAAAGTGCCATTTTCACAGTAAAAAAAAACAGATTCATTTTGCTTAGCTTAGTCTGTAACTTGAAAACTATGTACCGTATGGCCCTATAAACTGTGTTGGGATGAAAGCTAGCCACTTTGAGCATTGTGGCAAGAGCTGGGGCAGTTTGGGACAACAGGGAACGAACAGGGCCAAAATGTCACTTTCACAGTCCCAAAGTGCCATTTTCACAGTAAAAAAAAACAGATTCATTTTGCTTAGCTTAGTCTGTAACTTGAAAACTATGTACCGTATGGCCCTATAAACTGTGTTGGGATGAAAGCTAGCCACTTTGAGCAATGTGGGAAGTGCTGGGGCAGTTTGGGACAACAGGGCCAAAATGTCACTTTCACAGTCCCAAAGTGCCGTTTTCACAGTAAAAAGGCCTGGTTCACTTTTGCTTAGCTTAGTCTGTAACTTGAAAACTATGTACCGTATGGCCCTATAAACTGTGTTGGGATGAAAGCTAGCCACTTTGAGCAATGTGGGAAGTGCTGGGGCAGTTTGGGACAACAGGGCCAAAATGTCACTTTCACAGTCCCAAAGTGCCATTTTCACAGTAAAAAAAAAACAGATTCATTTTGCTTAGCTTAGTCTGTAACTTGAAAACTATGTACCGTATGGCCCTATAAACTGTGTTGGGATGAAAGCTAGCCACTTTGAGCAATGTGGGAAGTGCTGGGGCAGTTTGGGACAACAGGGCCAAAATGTCACTTTCACAGTCCCAAAGTGCCATTTTCACAGTAAAAAAAAACAGATTCATTTTGCTTAGCTTAGTCTGTAACTTGAAAACTATGTACCGTATGGCCCTATAAACTGTGTTGGGATGAAAGCTAGCCACTTTGAGCAATGTGGGAAGTGCTGGGGCAGTTTGGGACAACAGGGCCAAAATGTCACTTTCACAGTCCCAAAGTGCCGTTTTCACAGTAAAAAGGCCTGGTTCACTTTTGCTTAGCTTAGTCTGTAACTTGAAAACTATGTACCGTATGGCCCTATAAACTGTGTTGGGATGAAAGCTAGCCACTTTGAGCATTGTGGCAAGAGCTGGGGCAGTTTGGGACAACAGGGAACGAACAGGGCCAAAATGTCACTTTCACAGTCCCAAAGTGCCATTTTCACAGTAAAAAAAAACAGATTCATTTTGCTTAGCTTAGTCTGTAACTTGAAAACTATGTACCGTATGGCCCTATAAACTGTGTTGGGATGAAAGCTAGCCACTTTGAGCAATGTGGGAAGTGCTGGGGCAGTTTGGGACAACAGGGCCAAAATGTCACTTTCACAGTCCCAAAGTGCCGTTTTCACAGTAAAAAGGCCTGGTTCACTTTTGCTTAGCTTAGTCTGTAACTTGAAAACTATGTACCGTATGGCCCTATAAACTGTGTTGGGATGAAAGCTAGCCACTTTGAGCAATGTGGGAAGTGCTGGGGCAGTTTGGGACAACAGGGCCAAAATGTCACTTTCACAGTCCCAAAGTGCCATTTTCACAGTAAAAAAAAACAGATTCATTTTGCTTAGCTTAGTCTGTAACTTGAAAACTATGTACCGTATGGCCCTATAAACTGTGTTGGGATGAAAGCTAGCCACTTTGAGCATTGTGGCAAGAGCTGGGGCAGTTTGGGACAACAGGGAACGAACAGGGCCAAAATGTCACTTTCACAGTCCCAAAGTGCCATTTTCACAGTAAAAAAAAACAGATTCATTTTGCTTAGCTTAGTCTGTAACTTGAAAACTATGTACCGTATGGCCCTATAAACTGTGTTGGGATGAAAGCTAGCCACTTTGAGCAATGTGGGAAGTGCTGGGGCAGTTTGGGACAACAGGGCCAAAATGTCACTTTCACAGTCCCAAAGTGCCGTTTTCACAGTAAAAAGGCCTGGTTCACTTTTGCTTAGCTTAGTCTGTAACTTGAAAACTATGTACCGTATGGCCCTATAAACTGTGTTGGGATGAAAGCTAGCCACTTTGAGCAATGTGGGAAGTGCTGGGGCAGTTTGGGACAACAGGGCCAAAATGTCACTTTCACAGTCCCAAAGTGCCATTTTCACAGTAAAAAAAAACAGATTCATTTTGCTTAGCTTAGTCTGTAACTTGAAAACTATGTACCGTATGGCCCTATAAACTGTGTTGGGATGAAAGCTAGCCACTTTGAGCATTGTGGCAAGAGCTGGGGCAGTTTGGGACAACAGGGAACGAACAGGGCCAAAATGTCACTTTCACAGTCCCAAAGTGCCATTTTCACAGTAAAAAAAAACAGATTCATTTTGCTTAGCTTAGTCTGTAACTTGAAAACTATGTACCGTATGGCCCTATAAACTGTGTTGGGATGAAAGCTAGCCACTTTGAGCAATGTGGGAAGTGCTGGGGCAGTTTGGGACAACAGGACAACAGGGCCAAAATGTCACTTTCACAGTCCCAAAGTGCCGTTTTCACAGTAAAAAGGCCTGGTTCACTTTTGCTTAGCTTAGTCTGTAACTTGAAAACTATGTACCGTATGGCCCTATAAACTGTGTTGGGATGAAAGCTAGCCACTTTGAGCAATGTGGGAAGTGCTGGGGCAGTTTGGGACAACAGGGCCAAAATGTCACTTTCACAGTCCCAAAGTGCCATTTTCACAGTAAAAAAAAACAGATTCATTTTGCTTAGCTTAGTCTGTAACTTGAAAACTATGTACCGTATGGCCCTATAAACTGTGTTGGGATGAAAGCTAGCCACTTTGAGCAATGTGGGAAGTGCTGGGGCAGTTTGGGACAACAGGGCCAAAATGTCACTTTCACAGTCCCAAAGTGCCATTTTCACAGTAAAAAGGCCTGGTTCACTTTTGCTTAGCTTAGTCTGTAACTTGAAAACTATGTACCGTATGGCCCTATAAACTGTGTTGGGATGAAAGCTAGCCACTTTGAGCAATGTGGGAAGTGCTGGGGCAGTTTGGGACAACAGGGCCAAAATGTCACTTTCACAGTCCCAAAGTGCCGTTTTCACAGTAAAAAGGCCTGGTTCACTTTTGCTTAGCTTAGTCTGTAACTTGAAAACTATGTACCGTATGGCCCTATAAACTGTGTTGGGATGAAAGCTAGCCACTTTGAGCAATGTGGGAAGTGCTGGGGCAGTTTGGGACAACAGGGCCAAAATGTCACTTTCACAGTCCCAAAGTGCCATTTTCACAGTAAAAAGGCCTGGTTCACTTTTGCTTAGCTTAGTCTGTAACTTGAAAACTATGTACCGTATGGCCCTATAAACTGTGTTGGGATGAAAGCTAGCCACTTTGAGCAATGTGGGAAGTGCTGGGGCAGTTTGGGACAACAGGGCCAAAATGTCACTTTCACAGTCCCAAAGTGCCATTTTCACAGTAAAAAGGCCTGGTTCACTTTTGCTTAGCTTAGTCTGTAACTTGAAAACTATGTACCGTATGGCCCTATAAACTGTGTTGGGATGAAAGCTAGCCACTTTGAGCAATGTGGGAAGTGCTGGGGCAGTTTGGGACAACAGGGCCAAAATGTCACTTTCACAGTCCCAAAGTGCCATTTTCACAGTAAAAAGGCCTGGTTCACTTTTGCTTAGCTTAGTCTGTAACTTGAAAACTATGTACCGTATGGCCCTATAAACTGTGTTGGGATGAAAGCTAGCCACTTTGAGCAATGTGGGAAGTGCTGGGGCAGTTTGGGACAACAGGGCCAAAATGTCACTTTCACAGTCCCAAAGTGCCGTTTTCACAGTAAAAAGGCCTGGTTCACTTTTGCTTAGCTTAGTCTGTAACTTGAAAACTATGTACCGTATGGCCCTATAAACTGTGTTGGGATGAAAGCTAGCCACTTTGAGCAATGTGGGAAGTGCTGGGGCAGTTTGGGACAACAGGGCCAAAATGTCACTTTCACAGTCCCAAAGTGCCGTTTTCACAGTAAAAAGGCCTGGTTCACTTTTGCTTAGCTTAGTCTGTAACTTGAAAACTATGTACCGTATGGCCCTATAAACTGTGTTGGGATGAAAGCTAGCCACTTTGAGCAATGTGGGAAGTGCTGGGGCAGTTTGGGACAACAGGGCCAAAATGTCACTTTCACAGTCCCAAAGTGCCATTTTCACAGTAAAAAAAAACAGATTCATTTTGCTTAGCTTAGTCTGTAACTTGAAAACTATGTACCGTATGGCCCTATAAACTGTGTTGGGATGAAAGCTAGCCACTTTGAGCATTGTGGCAAGAGCTGGGGCAGTTTGGGACAACAGGGAACGAACAGGGCCAAAATGTCACTTTCACAGTCCCAAAGTGCCATTTTCACAGTAAAAAAAAACAGATTCATTTTGCTTAGCTTAGTCTGTAACTTGAAAACTATGTACCGTATGGCCCTATAAACTGTGTTGGGATGAAAGCTAGCCACTTTGAGCAATGTGGGAAGTGCTGGGGCAGTTTGGGACAACAGGGCCAAAATGTCACTTTCACAGTCCCAAAGTGCCATTTTCACAGTAAAAAGGCCTGGTTCACTTTTGCTTAGCTTAGTCTGTAACTTGAAAACTATGTACCGTATGGCCCTATAAACTGTGTTGGGATGAAAGCTAGCCACTTTGAGCAATGTGGGAAGTGCTGGGGCAGTTTGGGACAACAGGGCCAAAATGTCACTTTCACAGTCCCAAAGTGCCATTTTCACAGTAAAAAGGCCTGGTTCACTTTTGCTTAGCTTAGTCTGTAACTTGAAAACTATGTACCGTATGGCCCTATAAACTGTGTTGGGATGAAAGCTAGCCACTTTGAGCAATGTGGGAAGTGCTGGGGCAGTTTGGGACAACAGGGCCAAAATGTCACTTTCACAGTCCCAAAGTGCCATTTTCACAGTAAAAAGGCCTGGTTCACTTTTGCTTAGCTTAGTCTGTAACTTGAAAACTATGTACCGTATGGCCCTATAAACTGTGTTGGGATGAAAGCTAGCCACTTTGAGCAATGTGGGAAGTGCTGGGGCAGTTTGGGACAACAGGGCCAAAATGTCACTTTCACAGTCCCAAAGTGCCGTTTTCACAGTAAAAAGGCCTGGTTCACTTTTGCTTAGCTTAGTCTGTAACTTGAAAACTATGTACCGTATGGCCCTATAAACTGTGTTGGGATGAAAGCTAGCCACTTTGAGCAATGTGGGAAGTGCTGGGGCAGTTTGGGACAACAGGGCCAAAATGTCACTTTCACAGTCCCAAAGTGCCATTTTCACAGTAAAAAAAAACAGATTCATTTTGCTTAGCTTAGTCTGTAACTTGAAAACTATGTACCGTATGGCCCTATAAACTGTGTTGGGATGAAAGCTAGCCACTTTGAGCATTGTGGCAAGAGCTGGGGCAGTTTGGGACAACAGGGAACGAACAGGGCCAAAATGTCACTTTCACAGTCCCAAAGTGCCATTTTCACAGTAAAAAAAAACAGATTCATTTTGCTTAGCTTAGTCTGTAACTTGAAAACTATGTACCGTATGGCCCTATAAACTGTGTTGGGATGAAAGCTAGCCACTTTGAGCAATGTGGGAAGTGCTGGGGCAGTTTGGGACAACAGGGCCAAAATGTCACTTTCACAGTCCCAAAGTGCCATTTTCACAGTAAAAAGGCCTGGTTCACTTTTGCTTAGCTTAGTCTGTAACTTGAAAACTATGTACCGTATGGCCCTATAAACTGTGTTGGGATGAAAGCTAGCCACTTTGAGCAATGTGGGAAGTGCTGGGGCAGTTTGGGACAACAGGGCCAAAATTTCACTTTCACAGTCCCAAAGTGCCATTTTCACAGTAAAAAGGCCTGGTTCACTTTTGCTTAGCTTAGTCTGTAACTTGAAAACTATGTACCGTATGGCCCTATAAACTGTGTTGGGATGAAAGCTAGCCACTTTGAGCAATGTGGGAAGTGCTGGGGCAGTTTGGGACAACAGGGCCAAAATGTCACTTTCACAGTCCCAAAGTGCCATTTTCACAGTAAAAAGGCCTGGTTCACTTTTGCTTAGCTTAGTCTGTAACTTGAAAACTATGTACCGTATGGCCCTATAAACTGTGTTGGGATGAAAGCTAGCCACTTTGAGCAATGTGGGAAGTGCTGGGGCAGTTTGGGACAACAGGGCCAAAATGTCACTTTCACAGTCCCAAAGTGCCATTTTCACAGTAAAAAGGCCTGGTTCACTTTTGCTTAGCTTAGTCTGTAACTTGAAAACTATGTACCGTATGGCCCTATAAACTGTGTTGGGATGAAAGCTAGCCACTTTGAGCAATGTGGGAAGTGCTGGGGCAGTTTGGGACAACAGGGCCAAAATGTCACTTTCACAGTCCCAAAGTGCCGTTTTCACAGTAAAAAGGCCTGGTTCACTTTTGCTTAGCTTAGTCTGTAACTTGAAAACTATGTACCGTATGGCCCTATAAACTGTGTTGGGATGAAAGCTAGCCACTTTGAGCAATGTGGGAAGTGCTGGGGCAGTTTGGGACAACAGGGCCAAAATGTCACTTTCACAGTCCCAAAGTGCCATTTTCACAGTAAAAAGGCCTGGTTCACTTTTGCTTAGCTTAGTCTGTAACTTGAAAACTATGTACCGTATGGCCCTATAAACTGTGTTGGGATGAAAGCTAGCCACTTTGAGCAATGTGGGAAGTGCTGGGGCAGTTTGGGACAACAGGGCCAAAATGTCACTTTCACAGTCCCAAAGTGCCGTTTTCACAGTAAAAAGGCCTGGTTCACTTTTGCTTAGCTTAGTCTGTAACTTGAAAACTATGTACCGTATGGCCCTATAAACTGTGTTGGGATGAAAGCTAGCCACTTTGAGCATTGTGGCAAGAGCTGGGGCAGTTTGGGACAACAGGGAACGAACAGGGCCAAAATGTCACTTTCACAGTCCCAAAGTGCCATTTTCACAGTAAAAAAAAACAGATTCATTTTGCTTAGCTTAGTCTGTAACTTGAAAACTATGTACCGTATGGCCCTATAAACTGTGTTGGGATGAAAGCTAGCCACTTTGAGCAATGTGGGAAGTGCTGGGGCAGTTTGGGACAACAGGGCCAAAATGTCACTTTCACAGTCCCAAAGTGCCATTTTCACAGTAAAAAAACAGATTATTTTTGCTTAGCTTAGTCTGTAACTTGAAAACTATGTACCGTATGGCCCTATAAACTGTGTTGGGATGAAAGCTAGCCACTTTGAGCAATGTGGGAAGTGCTGGGGCAGTTTGGGACAACAGGGCCAAAATGTCACTTTCACAGTCCCAAAGTGCCATTTTCACAGTAAAAAGGCCTGGTTCACTTTTGCTTAGCTTAGTCTGTAACTTGAAAACTATGTACCGTATGGCCCTATAAACTGTGTTGGGATGAAAGCTAGCCACTTTGAGCAATGTGGGAAGTGCTGGGGCAGTTTGGGACAACAGGGCCAAAATGTCACTTTCACAGTCCCAAAGTGCCGTTTTCACAGTAAAAAGGCCTGGTTCACTTTTGCTTAGCTTAGTCTGTAACTTGAAAACTATGTACCGTATGGCCCTATAAACTGTGTTGGGATGAAAGCTAGCCACTTTGAGCATTGTGGCAAGAGCTGGGGCAGTTTGGGACAACAGGGAACGAACAGGGCCAAAATGTCACTTTCACAGTCCCAAAGTGCCATTTTCACAGTAAAAAAAAACAGATTCATTTTGCTTAGCTTAGTCTGTAACTTGAAAACTATGTACCGTATGGCCCTATAAACTGTGTTGGGATGAAAGCTAGCCACTTTGAGCAATGTGGGAAGTGCTGGGGCAGTTTGGGACAACAGGGCCAAAATGTCACTTTCACAGTCCCAAAGTGCCATTTTCACAGTAAAAAAACAGATTATTTTTGCTTAGCTTAGTCTGTAACTTGAAAACTATGTACCGTATGGCCCTATAAACTGTGTTGGGATGAAAGCTAGCCACTTTGAGCAATGTTGGAAGTGCTGGGGCAGTTTGGGACAACAGGGCCAAAATGTCACTTTCACAGTCCCAAAGTGCCATTTTCACAGTAAAAAGGCCTGGTTCACTTTTGCTTAGCTTAGTCTGTAACTTGAAAACTATGTACCGTATGGCCCTATAAACTGTGTTGGGATGAAAGCTAGCCACTTTGAGCAATGTGGGAAGTGCTGGGGCAGTTTGGGACAACAGGGCCAAAATGTAACTTTCACAGTCCCAAAGTGCCATTTTCACAGTAAAAAGGCCTGGTTCACTTTTGCTTAGCTTAGTCTGTAACTTGAAAACTATGTACCGTATGGCCCTATAAACTGTGTTGGGATGAAAGCTAGCCACTTTGAGCAATGTGGGAAGTGCTGGGGCAGTTTGGGACAACAGGGCCAAAATGTCACTTTCACAGTCCCAAAGTGCCATTTTCACAGTAAAAAGGCCTGGTTCACTTTTGCTTAGCTTAGTCTGTAACTTGAAAACTATGTACCGTATGGCCCTATAAACTGTGTTGGGATGAAAGCTAGCCACTTTGAGCAATGTGGGAAGTGCTGGGGCAGTTTGGGACAACAGGGCCAAAATGTCACTTTCACAGTCCCAAAGTGCCATTTTCACAGTAAAAAGGCCTGGTTCACTTTTGCTTAGCTTAGTCTGTAACTTGAAAACTATGTACCGTATGGCCCTATAAACTGTGTTGGGATGAAAGCTAGCCACTTTGAGCAATGTGGGAAGTGCTGGGGCAGTTTGGGACAACAGGGCCAAAATGTCACTTTCACAGTCCCAAAGTGCCATTTTCACAGTAAAAAGGCCTGGTTCACTTTTGCTTAGCTTAGTCTGTAACTTGAAAACTATGTACCGTATGGCCCTATAAACTGTGTTGGGATGAAAGCTAGCCACTTTGAGCAATGTGGGAAGTGCTGGGGCAGTTTGGGACAACAGGGCCAAAATGTCACTTTCACAGTCCCAAAGTGCCATTTTCACAGTAAAAAGGCCTGGTTCACTTTTGCTTAGCTTAGTCTGTAACTTGAAAACTATGTACCGTATGGCCCTATAAACTGTGTTGGGATGAAAGCTAGCCACTTTGAGCAATGTGGGAAGTGCTGGGGCAGTTTGGGACAACAGGGCCAAAATGTCACTTTCACAGTCCCAAAGTGCCATTTTCACAGTAAAAAGGCCTGGTTCACTTTTGCTTAGCTTAGTCTGTAACTTGAAAACTATGTACCGTATGGCCCTATAAACTGTGTTGGGATGAAAGCTAGCCACTTTGAGCAATGTGGGAAGTGCTGGGGCAGTTTGGGACAACAGGGCCAAAATGTCACTTTCACAGTCCCAAAGTGCCATTTTCACAGTAAAAAGGCCTGGTTCACTTTTGCTTAGCTTAGTCTGTAACTTGAAAACTATGTACCGTATGGCCCTATAAACTGTGTTGGGATGAAAGCTAGCCACTTTGAGCAATGTGGGAAGTGCTGGGGCAGTTTGGGACAACAGGGCCAAAATGTCACTTTCACAGTCCCAAAGTGCCATTGTAACATCTGTGCCCAAAGTCACATTGGTTCCATGCATTTTTTGTTTGCTATGCACCATTTTTCATGTATTTTATTATTTTCTACCAATCCGTTGCGCTATGACATTTTCTAATTATCTGCTGGACTACATGCTACAGGAAGCCAGTTGGATACAGGGGTTGCTATGGCAACCTGCAGTGATTGTGAAGCCCCGCCCACAGCTCACCTGGGGTTGATGGGCAATCACAATGTTTGGGCCACCTGGGGAGTTTGACTCAGGGAGTGCAGGGTGAAGGAGCAGGGAGACAGACAGGCTGCTGCTGTGGGGCAAGAGGAATATTTCCCATGTTCTTGCCTTTTTTCCCCTTTTGGATTATTCCCTTGGAGGTGGATTATATCTCTGGATTTAGAGAACTTCTTCCTTTCCTGGAGTTGGATATTGGATATTGGACCAGACTTTCCTAAGGAGTTTAAGAGTGGCCAGAGGAGACTGGCCACACTCTACTGGTTTGGATTTGCATTATTTTTGGACACTTTGAGTTTAGTTTGGACAGTGCTACCTTTTGAGAGTTTTATTTAATTTGGATCTGATCAAGTGCACTATCAAATAATGTTCACTTAATCAGATCCAAATTAAATAAAACTCTCAAAAGGTAGCACTGTCCAAACTAAACTCAAAGTGTCCAAAAATAATGCAAATCCAAACCAGTAGAGTGTGGCCAGTCTCCTCTGGCCACTCTTAAACTCCTTAGGAAAGTCTGGTCCAATATCCAATATCCAACTCCAGGAAAGGAAGAAGTTCTCTAAATCCAGAGATATAATCCACCTCCAAGGGAATAATCCAAAAGGGGAAAAAAGGCAAGAACATGGGAAATATTCCTCTTGCCCCACAGCAGCAGCCTGTCTGTCTCCCTGCTCCTTCACCCTGCACTCCCTGAGTCAAACTCCCCAGGTGGCCCAAACATTGTGATTGCCCATCAACCCCAGGTGAGCTGTGGGCGGGGCTTCACAATCACTGCAGGTTGCCATAGCAACCCCTGTATCCAACTGGCTTCCTGTAGCATGTAGTCCAGCAGATAATTAGAAAATGTCATAGCGCAACGGATTGGTAGAAAATAATAAAATACATGAAAAATGGTGCATAGCAAACAAAAAATGCATGGAACCAATGTGACTTTGGGCACAGATGTTACATATTCCCCTCCCCTAATGGAAGAGGCTCCTTGGGGCCAAAGTAAGCCTTCAGGTTCTGCACATGATATACATCACTATGGTCTTTCGGCCCTAGAAGTGACACAGAATAGTTGACAGGGCCTAACCTTTTCTGTATCTTAGCAGGGCCCTTCCACTTAGGTGTCAGCCCAGGCCATGAACCTGCAGATGGGGCTAGTAGGGTGACTAACACTGACTTACAGGCCGAGCCACCTTCATCACAAGACAGGGTGGGGCCATTGATAACTCAACTGTACAGTCATTATAGTGACATGGACGCTAGAGTCACTGCTGTTGAGCAGAGCCTTAACCTCACCAAAGCCCTCGTCGAAGGTGAATTCAGCCAAAGGTTAGTGGCAGTGGAGGCATTGCTGCAGCAACAGGGCGCAGATATTGGGGCTCTGTATTCAGATGCAAAGAAAGGAGAGCAAGGACTTAATCACCGCATTGACAAGGAGTGCGCAACTCTTAAAGATCTTGTCTCGTCCTCCATTGAGAATCTTGACTCTGAAATGGTGAACTGCTTGAAGCGGAGAGATGCTCGGTGGAATGACATGATGAATTCTCGTCTGCCAGTTAGCACCTCTACCCCCATGCCGGTGGGTCATCCATCTGCCAAGTCTCACTCAAAGCAGAGTTCACCCATTCCTTTTGGGGCACAGACAACGTCAGACGACAGCCAGAGAAGTGTCGTTCACCCTGCCTATCACTTGAAACCTCCAGTCAAGGTGGAGTTTCCTTGTTTTGGCGACAGGGGGAGTGACTTGGATCCAATCTCCTATCTGGAGAAGTGTGAAGAGTTCTTGGCTGTGCGCCCCCTACCTGATCTTGAGATCCTTGCAGCACTTAATTCAGTCTTGAGAGGAACGGCCAAAGACTGGTGGAAGGCCGAACGAAGCCGGGTGCGGACCTGGAATGAGTTTAAAGATGCTTTCTTGAGGTCCTTCCTGTCTGAGGACTATGAAGCGGAGGCCGAGATGCGGATCCGTGAGAGACGACAAGAACCACATGAGAGTATTAGAGACTTTGCTTTCCAGTTACGGGCTCTCTGTCTGAGGTGGCAAGCCGATCTGCCTGAAAGAACCATACTCCAGCACATTCTTCGCAATTGCAACCCTAGGCTGGCAAGTCTAGTCAGGGGATCCGTGCGATCGGTTGATGAGTTGGTACGTGTCGGGACACTCATTGAGAAAGACCTGTTGGCCTCTAAGTCATACTGGGCACAAGCTAACAAGGCAGAGCAGCAGCAGAAGACGCCTGGAGCCTTAGCACCTCCCACGGGGGGAAAGAAAACCCCTGGAAACCTTTCTGTTGTGCAGTCGGCTGAGACGCAAGGCAAGCCTAGCGAGCCAATCATGCTGTCTATGCTCCTGAAGTCATACCACTGTTGGGGTCTTCTGGATACCGGCTGTACCTATACTCTGGTGCAGGAGTCTTTGTGGAGACGTTTAAAAGGTCCCAGTGAGGGACTGAAGACTTGCCACAATGGTGCTTTCATGTTGGCTGATGGCAAGATCAACAGTGCCATTGGTCATGCAATGATTGACTGTGGCTTTCATGGTCGACAGTACACAGTCGATGTGAAGATTATGAAAGACGAGCACCTGGCTTTTCCAGTTGTAACTGGTCTGGACTTCATGTTTCTTACAGGAATCATACTTGACTTCAAGAACTCCCGCTATGCCATTTCCAGAGGAGACCAACTTGAGTACCATCCTTTCAACCACCAAAGCTCGACACTTGACCCTTTGCATGGTGCACATCTGTACCTTGCTGTCCCAGTACCTGCTGCTGCATGTATCCACACCAGTAGTCAACTGGAGGATGGAAGGGAGCAAGAAAGTGACCCCGGTCTGGTAGACCATGTGCAAAGGCTGGTTCAAGCAGCATCTGTCAGTGAACAGGTTCAGGGCCAGCTAGAACATCTTCTCAAAGACTGGTCATCCGTCTGTACGGACTCACTTGGCCACACCTCAGTGGTTAACCACAGCATCCTAACTAACGATGAGATTCCTATCCGTCGACGTGCATACAGGATGTCACTGGAGAAACAGGAGTATGTGGCAGGAGAGATTAAGGACATGTTGGACAAGCGAATCATCAGGCCATCTGCTTCACCATGGGCTGCACCTGTGGTGTTGGTGAAGAAGAAATGTGGAAAGCTTCGGTTCTGCGTGGACTACAGAGGTGTCAACGCTAAAACCCCTTTGGACGCCTACCCCATGCCTCATATTCATGAGATCTTAGAGTCCATGCATGCTGCCACAGTGTTCAGCACCCTTGACTTGAAGAGTGGATACTGGCAAGTGGGAATGGATCCTCGGAGCATCCACAAGACAGCCTTCGCCACTCCACAGGGTCTATATGAGTTCCTTGTTCTTCCTTTCGGGCTCAAGAACGCAGCGGCAACCTTCCAACGCCTCATGGAAACAGTCCTGAGAGAGCTGATAAGGAAGTTCTGCTTTGTGTACATCGACGATATTGTGATTTACTCACAAAACGATCAGCAGCACCTACAGCACCTGAGAGAGGTGTTTGCCAGGCTGCAGGGAGCCGGACTCACCCTGAACTTGGGGAAGTGTAACCTCTTCCAGCGATCACTGACCTTCCTGGGTCACGAGGTGTCTGGCGAAGGAATCCACACTGAGGCTAAGAAAATTGATTCTGTCTTGTCTTTCCCAACACCGTCCTCAGTGAAGGACATTGAAAGATTCTTGGGAATTGCCGGCTGGTATCATCGGTTCATTCACCGATTTTCTGAACGGGCTGCACCCCTTAATGCGCTAAAAAAGAAGGGCACACCGTGGGTGTGGACCTCAGAGTGCCAAGCCGCTTTTGAAGATCTGAAGCAGGCTCTCACCACAGCTCCAGTGCTGATGGCGCCAAACTTCAGTTTACCTTTCAAGGTTCAGACAGACGCAAGTGGCATCGGGTTGGGGGCCGTGCTTACCCAAGAGGTGGAAGGCGTTGAGCGAGTCATTGCGTACGCATCGCGTGTCCTCAACCCTGCGGAGAGAAATTACTCTGTTTCAGAGAGAGAATGCCTTGCCGTCGTATGGGCGGTAGAGAAATGGAGAGCCTTTCTGGAAGGGCGGAAGTTCGAGGTGATTACTGACCATTCTTCCTTGGCGTGGGTCTTCAACCACCCAAAACCAACTTCCAGACTGGCACGTTGGACAATTAGGCTACAGGAGTTCGACTTCACTGTCATTTACAGGAAGGGACGATTTAATGTTGTTCCAGATGCCCTGTCTAGAGCACCTGTCGGGGTGGAAGACGTAGCCATTCTGTGTGTCAGCCGTGCTGTTCACAGTCACCGATGCACCCTCCCTGTAGATTGGGCCGATATTTCTGCGGCTCAGCAGTATGATCCTGAAGTACAAGAGTTGGTGAAAGAGGTGCAAGATGGAAAAGTCAAACACGGACGCGTCCACTATGCCCTCGAAAATGGATTCCTGTACAGGATTGTACCCATCAAGCAGGAAGGACAGAAATGGCAGTTGTTCATCCCAAAAGGAATGAGGTCCCAATTCCTCAACTACTTCCATGACAGCCCACTTGGAGGACATCTAGGAAGGCTGAAAACCCTACTGAGACTGTTGGATGTTGCGTACTGGCCAGATGTGAGGAAGGATGTATGGGAGTACACCAAGAACTGCATAACCTGCCAGAAGTACAAGCCCCAACTGACCAAGCTCTCAGGCCACTTACAATCGACTGCCGTGAAGGAGCCTGGTTTCATGCTGGGTGTTGATCTCATGGGGCCTTTTCCTAGGAGCAGGAAAGGCAACCAATACCTTATGGTGGTAGTCGATTATTGCTCCAAATGGGTTGAGCTGTTCCCCATACGAGAAGCGAAGTCCCCCAAGATAGCTTCCTTGCTCATCGAGGAAATCTTCACTAGGTGGGGTACCCCCAAGTACCTCGTGTCTGACAGGGGGGCACAATTCACCTCTCAGCTGCTGGCACAGATATGTCAACAGTGGGGTGTGGTCCAGAAGCTAACAACAGCATACCACCCTCAGACAAACTTGACCGAACGCATCAATCGCACCTTGAAAACAATGATGGCATCTTTTGTCAAGGACAAGCACAATACATGGGACATGTGGCTTTCAGAGTTCCGGTTCGCAATCAACTCAGCATGGCAGGAAAGCACGGGCTTCACTCCAGCAGAAGTAGCCTTGGGACGCAAACTGAAAGGCCCACTGGAGAGGGCCCTGTGCCGAGCCCCTGATCCTGACGAGAGCACTTATGCATTGCTGGAAAGACAGAAGAGGTTAGTGGAGAGTGTCAGACAGCATGTGGCAAAGGCTCAAGAGAAACAGGGTCGCTATTACAATCTCAGGCGTGGGCAGGTCACATTTGAACCTGGGGATCTAGTGTGGATCAGAGATCACCCCCTGTCCAAAGCAGAAGCAGGTTTCATGGCCAAGCTCGCACCTAAGTGGAAGGGCCCTGCTAAGATACAGAAAAGGTTAGGCCCTGTCAACTATTCTGTGTCACTTCTAGGGCCGAAAGACCATAGTGATGTATATCATGTGCAGAACCTGAAGGCTTACTTTGGCCCCAAGGAGCCTCTTCCATTAGGGGAGGGGAATATGTAACATCTGTGCCCAAAGTCACATTGGTTCCATGCATTTTTTGTTTGCTATGCACCATTTTTCATGTATTTTATTATTTTCTACCAATCCGTTGCGCTATGACATTTTCTAATTATCTGCTGGACTACATGCTACAGGAAGCCAGTTGGATACAGGGGTTGCTATGGCAACCTGCAGTGATTGTGAAGCCCCGCCCACAGCTCACCTGGGGTTGATGGGCAATCACAATGTTTGGGCCACCTGGGGAGTTTGACTCAGGGAGTGCAGGGTGAAGGAGCAGGGAGACAGACAGGCTGCTGCTGTGGGGCAAGAGGAATATTTCCCATGTTCTTGCCTTTTTTCCCCTTTTGGATTATTCCCTTGGAGGTGGATTATATCTCTGGATTTAGAGAACTTCTTCCTTTCCTGGAGTTGGATATTGGATATTGGACCAGACTTTCCTAAGGAGTTTAAGAGTGGCCAGAGGAGACTGGCCACACTCTACTGGTTTGGATTTGCATTATTTTTGGACACTTTGAGTTTAGTTTGGACAGTGCTACCTTTT
The DNA here is from genome assembly GCF_963924005.1 of Protomyctophum bolini. Classification (NCBI taxonomy): domain Eukaryota; kingdom Metazoa; phylum Chordata; class Actinopteri; order Myctophiformes; family Myctophidae; genus Protomyctophum; species Protomyctophum bolini. Next base: position 38,857 of record NW_027665346.1, on the reverse strand, counting down.
GAGAGTTTTATTTAATTTGGATCTGATTAAGTGAACATTATTTGATAGTGCACTTGATTTTTTTTGATTTAATAAATCACAGTTTAAGCCTATATGCTGATTTGTTTAGTGATTATTATTCTGAACTGACCCACCACCTCCCTCATTTTGCTATAATTGGTTATTTTAATTGTTATTATTGTAATCGTTATACCATTTTCACAGTAAAAAGGCCTGGTTCACTTTTGCTTAGCTTAGTCTGTAACTTGAAAACTATGTACCGTATGGCCCTATAAACTGTGTTGGGATGAAAGCTAGCCACTTTGAGCAATGTGGGAAGTGCTGGGGCAGTTTGGGACAACAGGGCCAAAATGTCACTTTCACAGTCCCAAAGTGCCGTTTTCACAGTAAAAAGGCCTGGTTCACTTTTGCTTAGCTTAGTCTGTAACTTGAAAACTATGTACCGTATGGCCCTATAAACTGTGTTGGGATGAAAGCTAGCCACTTTGAGCAATGTGGGAAGTGCTGGGGCAGTTTGGGACAACAGGGCCAAAATGTCACTTTCACAGTCCCAAAGTGCCATTTTCACAGTAAAAAGGCCTGGTTCACTTTTGCTTAGCTTAGTCTGTAACTTGAAAACTATGTACCGTATGGCCCTATAAACTGTGTTGGGATGAAAGCTAGCCACTTTGAGCAATGTGGGAAGTGCTGGGGCAGTTTGGGACAACAGGGCCAAAATGTCACTTTCACAGTCCCAAAGTGCCATTTTCACAGTAAAAAGGCCTGGTTCACTTTTGCTTAGCTTAGTCTGTAACATGAAAACTATGTACCGTATGGCCCTATAAACTGTGTTGGGATGAAAGCTAGCCACTTTGAGCATTGTGGCAAGAGCTGGGGCAGTTTGGGACAACAGGGAACGAACAGGGCCAAAATGTCACTTTCACAGTCCCAAAGTGCCATTTTCACAGTAAAAAAAAACAGATTAATTTTGCTTAGCTTAGTCTGTAACTTGAAAACTATGTACCGTATGGCCCTATAAACTGTGTTGGGATGAAAGCTAGCCACTTTGAGCAATGTGGGAAGTGCTGGGGCAGTTTGGGACAACAGGGCCAAAATGTCACTTTCACAGTCCCAAAGTGCCATTTTCACAGTAAAAAAACAGATTATTTTTGCTTAGCTTAGTCTGTAACTTGAAAACTATGTACCGTATGGCCCTATAAACTGTGTTGGGATGAAAGCTAGCCACTTTGAGCAATGTGGGAAGTGCTGGGGCAGTTTGGGACAACAGGGCCAAAATGTCACTTTCACAGTCCCAAAGTGCCATTTTCACAGTAAAAAGGCCTGGTTCACTTTTGCTTAGCTTAGTCTGTAACTTGAAAACTATGTACCGTATGGCCCTATAAACTGTGTTGGGATGAAAGCTAGCCACTTTGAGCAATGTGGGAAGTGCTGGGGCAGTTTGGGACAACAGGGCCAAAATGTAACTTTCACAGTCCCAAAGTGCCATTTTCACAGTAAAAAGGCCTGGTTCACTTTTGCTTAGCTTAGTCTGTAACTTGAAAACTATGTACCGTATGGCCCTATAAACTGTGTTGGGATGAAAGCTAGCCACTTTGAGCAATGTGGGAAGTGCTGGGGCAGTTTGGGACAACAGGGCCAAAATGTCACTTTCACAGTCCCAAAGTGCCATTTTCACAGTAAAAAGGCCTGGTTCACTTTTGCTTAGCTTAGTCTGTAACTTGAAAACTATGTACCGTATGGCCCTATAAACTGTGTTGGGATGAAAGCTAGCCACTTTGAGCAATGTGGGAAGTGCTGGGGCAGTTTGGGACAACAGGGCCAAAATGTCACTTTCACAGTCCCAAAGTGCCGTTTTCACAGTAAAAAGGCCTGGTTCACTTTTGCTTAGCTTAGTCTGTAACTTGAAAACTATGTACCGTATGGCCCTATAAACTGTGTTGGGATGAAAGCTAGCCACTTTGAGCAATGTGGGAAGTGCTGGGGCAGTTTGGGACAACAGGGCCAAAATGTCACTTTCACAGTCCCAAAGTGCCATTTTCACAGTAAAAAGGCCTGGTTCACTTTTGCTTAGCTTAGTCTGTAACTTGAAAACTATGTACCGTATGGCCCTATAAACTGTGTTGGGATGAAAGCTAGCCACTTTGAGCAATGTGGGAAGTGCTGGGGCAGTTTGGGACAACAGGGCCAAAATGTCACTTTCACAGTCCCAAAGTGCCATTTTCACAGTAAAAAGGCCTGGTTCACTTTTGCTTAGCTTAGTCTGTAACTTGAAAACTATGTACCGTATGGCCCTATAAACTGTGTTGGGATGAAAGCTAGCCACTTTGAGCAATGTGGGAAGTGCTGGGGCAGTTTGGGACAACAGGGCCAAAATGTAACTTTCACAGTCCCAAAGTGCCATTTTCACAGTGAAAAGGCCTGGTTCACTTTTGCTTAGCTTAGTCTGTAACTTGAAAACTATGTACCGTATGGCCCTATAAACTGTGTTGGGATGAAAGCTAGCCACTTTGAGCAATGTGGGAAGTGCTGGGGCAGTTTGGGACAACAGGGCCAAAATGTCACTTTCACAGTCCCAAAGTGCCATTTTCACAGTAAAAAGGCCTGGTTCACTTTTGCTTAGCTTAGTCTGTAACTTGAAAACTATGTACCGTATGGCCCTATAAACTGTGTTGGGATGAAAGCTAGCCACTTTGAGCAATGTGGGAAGTGCTGGGGCAGTTTGGGACAACAGGGCCAAAATGTCACTTTCACAGTCCCAAAGTGCCATTTTCACAGTAAAAAGGCCTGGTTCACTTTTGCTTAGCTTAGTCTGTAACTTGAAAACTATGTACCGTATGGCCCTATAAACTGTGTTGGGATGAAAGCTAGCCACTTTGAGCAATGTGGGAAGTGCTGGGGCAGTTTGGGACAACAGAGCCAAAATGTCACTTTCACAGTCCCAAAGTGCCGTTTTCACAGTAAAAAGGCCTGGTTCACTTTTGCTTAGCTTAGTCTGTAACTTGAAAACTATGTACCGTATGGCCCTATAAACTGTGTTGGGATGAAAGCTAGCCACTTTGAGCAATGTGGGAAGTGCTGGGGCAGTTTGGGACAACAGGGCCAAAATGTCACTTTCACAGTCCCAAAGTGCCATTTTCACAGTAAAAAGGCCTGGTTCACTTTTGCTTAGCTTAGTCTGTAACTTGAAAACTATGTACCGTATGGCCCTATAAACTGTGTTGGGATGAAAGCTAGCCACTTTGAGCAATGTGGGAAGTGCTGGGGCAGTTTGGGACAACAGGGCCAAAATGTCACTTTCACAGTCCCAAAGTGCCATTTTCACAGTAAAAAGGCCTGGTTCACTTTTGCTTAGCTTAGTCTGTAACTTGAATACTATGTACCGTATGGCCCTATAAACTGTGTTGGGATGAAAGCTAGCCACTTTGAGCAATGTGGGAAGTGCTGGGGCAGTTTGGGACAACAGGGCCAAAATGTCACTTTCACAGTCCCAAAGTGCCGTTTTCACAGTAAAAAGGCCTGGTTCACTTTTGCTTAGCTTAGTCTGTAACTTGAAAACTATGTACCGTATGGCCCTATAAACTGTGTTGGGATGAAAGCTAGCCACTTTGAGCAATGTGGGAAGTGCTGGGGCAGTTTGGGACAACAGGGCCAAAATGTCACTTTCACAGTCCCAAAGTGCCATTTTCACAGTAAAAAGGCCTGGTTCACTTTTGCTTAGCTTAGTCTGTAACTTGAAAACTATGTACCGTATGGCCCTATAAACTGTGTTGGGATGAAAGCTAGCCACTTTGAGCATTGTGGCAAGAGCTGGGGCAGTTTGGGACAACAGGGAACGAACAGGGCCAAAATGTCACTTTCACAGTCCCAAAGTGCCATTTTCACAGTAAAAAAAAACAGATTCATTTTGCTTAGCTTAGTCTGTAACTTGAAAACTATGTCCCGTATGGCCCTATAAACTGTGTTGGGATGAAAGCTAGCCACTTTGAGCAATGTGGGAAGTGCTGGGGCAGTTTGGGACAACAGGGCCAAAATGTCACTTTCACAGTCCCAAAGTGCCATTTTCACAGTAAAAAAACAGATTATTTTTGCTTAGCTTAGTCTGTAACTTGAAAACTATGTACCGTATGGCCCTATAAACTGTGTTGGGATGAAAGCTAGCCACTTTGAGCAATGTGGGAAGTGCTGGGGCAGTTTGGGACAACAGGGCCAAAATGTCACTTTCACAGTCCCAAAGTGCCATTTTCACAGTAAAAAGGCCTGGTTCACAATTGCTTAGCTTAGTCTGTAACTTGAAAACTATGTACCGTATGGCCCTATAAACTGTGTTGGGATGAAAGCTAGCCACTTTGAGCAATGTGGGAAGTGCTGGGGCAGTTTGGGACAACAGGGCCAAAATGTAACTTTCACAGTCCCAAAGTGCCATTTTCACAGTAAAAAGGCCTGGTTCACTTTTGCTTAGCTTAGTCTGTAACTTGAAAACTATGTACCGTATGGCCCTATAAACTGTGTTGGGATGAAAGCTAGCCACTTTGAGCAATGTGGGAAGTGCTGGGGCAGTTTGGGACAACAGGGCCAAAATGTCACTTTCACAGTCCCAAAGTGCCATTTTCACAGTAAAAAGGCCTGGTTCACTTTTGCTTAGCTTAGTCTGTAACTTGAAAACTATGTACCGTATGGCCCTATAAACTGTGTTGGGATGAAAGCTAGCCACTTTGAGCAATGTGGGAAGTGCTGGGGCAGTTTGGGACAACAGGGCCAAAATGTCACTTTCACAGTCCCAAAGTGCCATTTTCACAGTAAAAAGGCCTGGTTCACTTTTGCTTAGCTTAGTCTGTAACTTGAAAACTATGTACCGTATGGCCCTATAAACTGTGTTGGGATGAAAGCTAGCCACTTTGAGCAATGTGGGAAGTGCTGGGGCAGTTTGGGACAACAGGGCCAAAATGTCACTTTCACAGTCCCAAAGTGCCATTTTCACAGTAAAAAGGCCTGGTTCACTTTTGCTTAGCTTAGTCTGTAACTTGAAAACTATGTACCGTATGGCCCTATAAACTGTGTTGGGATGAAAGCTAGCCACTTTGAGCAATGTGGGAAGTGCTGGGGCAGTTTGGGACAACAGGGCCAAAATGTCACTTTCACAGTCCCAAAGTGCCGTTTTCACAGTAAAAAGGCCTGGTTCACTTTTGCTTAGCTTAGTCTGTAACTTGAAAACTATGTACCGTATGGCCCTATAAACTGTGTTGGGATGAAAGCTAGCCACTTTGAGCAATGTGGGAAGTGCTGGGGCAGTTTGGGACAACAGGGCCAAAATGTCACTTTCACAGTCCCAAAGTGCCGTTTTCACAGTAAAAAGGCCTGGTTCACTTTTGCTTAGCTTAGTCTGTAACTTGAAAACTATGTACCGTATGGCCCTATAAACTGTGTTGGGATGAAAGCTAGCCACTTTGAGCATTGTGGCAAGAGCTGGGGCAGTTTGGGACAACAGGGAACGAACAGGGCCAAAATGTCACTTTCACAGTCCCAAAGTGCCATTTTCACAGTAAAAAAAAACAGATTAATTTTGCTTAGCTTAGTCTGTAACTTGAAAACTATGTACCGTATGGCCCTATAAACTGTGTTGGGATGAAAGCTAGCCACTTTGAGCAATGTGGGAAGTGCTGGGGCAGTTTGGGACAACAGGGCCAAAATGTCACTTTCACAGTCCCAAAGTGCCGTTTTCACAGTAAAAAGGCCTGGTTCACTTTTGCTTAGCTTAGTCTGTAACTTGAAAACTATGTACCGTATGGCCCTATAAACTGTGTTGGGATGAAAGCTAGCCACTTTGAGCAATGTGGGAAGTGCTGGGGCAGTTTGGGACAACAGGGCCAAAATGTCACTTTCACAGTCCCAAAGTGCAATTTTCACAGTAAAAAAAAACAGATTCATTTTGCTTAGCTTAGTCTGTAACTTGAAAACTATGTACCGTATGGCCCTATAAACTGTGTTGGGATGAAAGCTAGCCACTTTGAGCATTGTGGCAAGAGCTGGGGCAGTTTGGGACAACAGGGAACGAACAGGGCCAAAATGTCACTTTCACAGTCCCAAAGTGCCATTTTCACAGTAAAAAAAAACAGATTCATTTTGCTTAGCTTAGTCTGTAACTTGAAAACTATGTACCGTATGGCCCTATAAACTGTGTTGGGATGAAAGCTAGCCACTTTGAGCAATGTGGGAAGTGCTGGGGCAGTTTGGGACAACAGGGCCAAAATGTCACTTTCACAGTCCCAAAGTGCCATTTTCACAGTAAAAAAACAGATTATTTTTGCTTAGCTTAGTCTGTAACTTGAAAACTATGTACCGTATGGCCCTATAAACTGTGTTGGGATGAAAGCTAGCCACTTTGAGCAATGTGGGAAGTGCTGGGGCAGTTTGGGACAACAGGGCCAAAATGTCACTTTCACAGTCCCAAAGTGCCATTTTCACAGTAAAAAGGCCTGGTTCACAATTGCTTAGCTTAGTCTGTAACTTGAAAACTATGTACCGTATGGCCCTATAAACTGTGTTGGGATGAAAGCTAGCCACTTTGAGCAATGTGGGAAGTGCTGGGGCAGTTTGGGACAACAGGGCCAAAATGTAACTTTCACAGTCCCAAAGTGCCATTTTCACAGTAAAAAGGCCTGGTTCACTTTTGCTTAGCTTAGTCTGTAACTTGAAAACTATGTACCGTATGGCCCTATAAACTGTGTTGGGATGAAAGCTAGCCACTTTGAGCAATGTGGGAAGTGCTGGGGCAGTTTGGGACAACAGGGCCAAAATGTCACTTTCACAGTCCCAAAGTGCCATTTTCACAGTAAAAAGGCCTGGTTCACTTTTGCTTAGCTTAGTCTGTAACTTGAAAACTATGTACCGTATGGCCCTATAAACTGTGTTGGGATGAAAGCTAGCCACTTTGAGCAATGTGGGAAGTGCTGGGGCAGTTTGGGACAACAGGGCCAAAATGTCACTTTCACAGTCCCAAAGTGCCATTTTCACAGTAAAAAGGCCTGGTTCACTTTTGCTTAGCTTAGTCTGTAACTTGAAAACTATGTACCGTATGGCCCTATAAACTGTGTTGGGATGAAAGCTAGCCACTTTGAGCAATGTGGGAAGTGCTGGGGCAGTTTGGGACAACAGGGCCAAAATGTCACTTTCACAGTCCCAAAGTGCCATTTTCACAGTAAAAAGGCCTGGTTCACTTTTGCTTAGCTTAGTCTGTAACTTGAAAACTATGTACCGTATGGCCCTATAAACTGTGTTGGGATGAAAGCTAGCCACTTTGAGCAATGTGGGAAGTGCTGGGGCAGTTTGGGACAACAGGGCCAAAATGTCACTTTCACAGTCCCAAAGTGCCGTTTTCACAGTAAAAAGGCCTGGTTCACTTTTGCTTAGCTTAGTCTGTAACTTGAAAACTATGTACCGTATGGCCCTATAAACTGTGTTGGGATGAAAGCTAGCCACTTTGAGCAATGTGGGAAGTGCTGGGGCAGTTTGGGACAACAGGGCCAAAATGTCACTTTCACAGTCCCAAAGTGCCATTTTCACAGTAAAAAGGCCTGGTTCACTTTTGCTTAGCTTAGTCTGTAACTTGAAAACTATGTACCGTATGGCCCTATAAACTGTGTTGGGATGAAAGCTAGCCACTTTGAGCAATGTGGGAAGTGCTGGGGCAGTTTGGGACAACAGGGCCAAAATGTCACTTTCACAGTCCCAAAGTGCCGTTTTCACAGTAAAAAGGCCTGGTTCACTTTTGCTTAGCTTAGTCTGTAACTTGAAAACTATGTACCGTATGGCCCTATAAACTGTGTTGGGATGAAAGCTAGCCACTTTGAGCAATGTGGGAAGTGCTGGGGCAGTTTGGGACAACAGGGCCAAAATGTCACTTTCACAGTCCCAAAGTGCCATTTTCACAGTAAAAAGGCCTGGTTCACTTTTGCTTAGCTTAGTCTGTAACTTGAAAACTATGTACCGTATGGCCCTATAAACTGTGTTGGGATGAAAGCTAGCCACTTTGAGCAATGTGGGAAGTGCTGGGGCAGTTTGGGACAACAGGGCCAAAATGTCACTTTAACAGTCCCAAAGTGCCATTTTCACAGTAAAAAGGCCTGGTTCACTTTTGCTTAGCTTAGTCTGTAACTTGAAAACTATGTACCGTATGGCCCTATAAACTGTGTTGGGATGAAAGCTAGCCACTTTGAGCAATGTGGGAAGTGCTGGGGCAGTTTGGGACAACAGGGCCAAAATGTCACTTTCACAGTCCCAAAGTGCCATTTTCACAGTAAAAAGGCCTGGTTCACTTTTGCTTAGCTTAGTCTGTAACTTGAAAACTATGTACCGTATGGCCCTATAAACTGTGTTGGGATGAAAGCTAGCCACTTTGAGCAATGTGGGAAGTGCTGGGGCAGTTTGGGACAACAGGGCCAAAATGTCACTTTCACAGTCCCAAAGTGCCATTTTCACAGTAAAAAGGCCTGGTTCACTTTTGCTTAGCTTAGTCTGTAACTTGAAAACTATGTACCGTATGGCCCTATAAACTGTGTTGGGATGAAAGCTAGCCACTTTGAGCAATGTGGGAAGTGCTGGGGCAGTTTGGGACAACAGGGCCAAAATGTCACTTTCACAGTCCCAAAGTGCCGTTTTCACAGTAAAAAGGCCTGGTTCACTTTTGCTTAGCTTAGTCTGTAACTTGAAAACTATGTACCGTATGGCCATATAAACTGTGTTGGGATGAAAGCTAGCCACTTTGAGCAATGTGGGAAGTGCTGGGGCAGTTTGGGACAACAGGGCCAAAATGTCACTTTCACAGTCCCAAAGTGCCATTTTCACAGTAAAAAGGCCTGGTTCACTTTTGCTTAGCTTAGTCTGTAACTTGAAAACTATGTACCGTATGGCCCTATAAACTGTGTTGGGATGAAAGCTAGCCACTTTGAGCAATGTGGGAAGTGCTGGGGCAGTTTGGGACAACAGGGCCAAAATGTCACTTTCACAGTCCCAAAGTGCCGTTTTCACAGTAAAAAGGCCTGGTTCACTTTTGCTTAGCTTAGTCTGTAACTTGAAAACTATGTACCGTATGGCCCTATAAACTGTGTTGGGATGAAAGCTAGCCACTTTGAGCATTGTGGCAAGAGCTGGGGCAGTTTGGGACAACAGGGAACGAACAGGGCCAAAATGTCACTTTCACAGTCCCAAAGTGCCATTTTCACAGTAAAAAAAACAGATTAATTTTGCTTAGCTTAGTCTGTAACTTGAAAACTATGTACCGTATGGCCCTATAAACTGTGTTGGGATGAAAGCTAGCCACTTTGAGCAATGTGGGAAGTGCTGGGGCAGTTTGGGACAACAGGGCCAAAATGTCACTTTCACAGTCCCAAAGTGCCGTTTTCACAGTAAAAAGGCCTGGTTCACTTTTGCTTAGCTTAGTCTGTAACTTGAAAACTATGTACCGTATGGCCCTATAAACTGTGTTGGGATGAAAGCTAGCCACTTTGAGCAATGTGGGAAGTGCTGGGGCAGTTTGGGACAACAGGGCCAAAATGTCACTTTCACAGTCCCAAAGTGCCATTTTCACAGTAAAAAAAAACAGATTCATTTTGCTTAGCTTAGTCTGTAACTTGAAAACTATGTACCGTATGGCCCTATAAACTGTGTTGGGATGAAAGCTAGCCACTTTGAGCATTGTGGCAAGAGCTGGGGCAGTTTGGGACAACAGGGAACGAACAGGGCCAAAATGTCACTTTCACAGTCCCAAAGTGCCATTTTCACAGTAAAAAAAAACAGATTCATTTTGCTTAGCTTAGTCTGTAACTTGAAAACTATGTACCGTATGGCCCTATAAACTGTGTTGGGATGAAAGCTAGCCACTTTGAGCAATGTGGGAAGTGCTGGGGCAGTTTGGGACAACAGGGCCAAAATGTCACTTTCACAGTCCCAAAGTGCCGTTTTCACAGTAAAAAGGCCTGGTTCACTTTTGCTTAGCTTAGTCTGTAACTTGAAAACTATGTACCGTATGGCCCTATAAACTGTGTTGGGATGAAAGCTAGCCACTTTGAGCAATGTGGGAAGTGCTGGGGCAGTTTGGGACAACAGGGCCAAAATGTCACTTTCACAGTCCCAAAGTGCCATTTTCACAGTAAAAAAAAACAGATTCATTTTGCTTAGCTTAGTCTGTAACTTGAAAACTATGTACCGTATGGCCCTATAAACTGTGTTGGGATGAAAGCTAGCCACTTTGAGCAATGTGGGAAGTGCTGGGGCAGTTTGGGACAACAGGGCCAAAATGTCACTTTCACAGTCCCAAAGTGCCATTTTCACAGTAAAAAGGCCTGGTTCACTTTTGCTTAGCTTAGTCTGTAACTTGAAAACTATGTACCGTATGGCCCTATAAACTGTGTTGGGATGAAAGCTAGCCACTTTGAGCAATGTGGGAAGTGCTGGGGCAGTTTGGGACAACAGGGCCAAAATGTCACTTTCACAGTCCCAAAGTGCCATTTTCACAGTAAAAAGGCCTGGTTCACTTTTGCTTAGCTTAGTCTGTAACTTGAAAACTATGTACCGTATGGCCCTATAAACTGTGTTGGGATGAAAGCTAGCCACTTTGAGCAATGTGGGAAGTGCTGGGGCAGTTTGGGACAACAGGGCCAAAATGTCACTTTCACAGTCCCAAAGTGCCGTTTTCACAGTAAAAAGGCCTGGTTCACTTTTGCTTAGCTTAGTCTGTAACTTGAAAACTATGTACCGTATGGCCCTATAAACTGTGTTGGGATGAAAGCTAGCCACTTTGAGCAATGTGGGAAGTGCTGGGGCAGTTTGGGACAACAGGGCCAAAATGTCACTTTCACAGTCCCAAAGTGCCATTTTCACAGTAAAAAGGCCTGGTTCACTTTTGCTTAGCTTAGTCTGTAACTTGAAAACTATGTACCGTATGGCCCTATAAACTGTGTTGGGATGAAAGCTAGCCACTTTGAGCAATGTGGGAAGTGCTGGGGCAGTTTGGGACAACAGGGCCAAAATGTCACTTTCACAGTCCCAAAGTGCCATTTTCACAGTAAAAAGGCCTGGTTCACTTTTGCTTAGCTTAGTCTGTAACTTGAAAACTATGTACCGTATGGCCCTATAAACTGTGTTGGGATGAAAGCTAGCCACTTTGAGCAATGTGGGAAGTGCTGGGGCAGTTTGGGACAACAGGGCCAAAATGTCACTTTCACAGTCCCAAAGTGCCGTTTTCACAGTAAAAAGGCCTGGTTCACTTTTGCTTAGCTTAGTCTGTAACTTGAAAACTATGTACCGTATGGCCCTATAAACTGTGTTGGGATGAAAGCTAGCCACTTTGAGCAATGTGGGAAGTGCTGGGGCAGTTTGGGACAACAGGGCCAAAATGTCACTTTCACAGTCCCAAAGTGCCATTTTCACAGTAAAAAGGCCTGGTTCACTTTTGCTTAGCTTAGTCTGTAACTTGAAAACTATGTACCGTATGGCCCTATAAACTGTGTTGGGATGAAAGCTAGCCACTTTGAGCAATGTGGGAAGTGCTGGGGCAGTTTGGGACAACAGGGCCAAAATGTCACTTTCACAGTCCCAAAGTGCCGTTTTCACAGTAAAAAGGCCTGGTTCACTTTTGCTTAGCTTAGTCTGTAACTTGAAAACTATGTACCGTATGGCCCTATAAACTGTGTTGGGATGAAAGCTAGCCACTTTGAGCATTGTGGCAAGAGCTGGGGCAGTTTGGGACAACAGGGAACGAACAGGGCCAAAATGTCACTTTCACAGTCCCAAAGTGCCATTTTCACAGTAAAAAAAAACAGATTCATTTTGCTTAGCTTAGTCTGTAACTTGAAAACTATGTACCGTATGGCCCTATAAACTGTGTTGGGATGAAAGCTAGCCACTTTGAGCAATGTGGGAAGTGCTGGGGCAGTTTGGGACAACAGGGCCAAAATGTCACTTTCACAGTCCCAAAGTGCCATTTTCACAGTAAAAAAACAGATTATTTTTGCTTAGCTTAGTCTGTAACTTGAAAACTATGTACCGTATGGCCCTATAAACTGTGTTGGGATGAAAGCTAGCCACTTTGAGCAATGTGGGAAGTGCTGGGGCAGTTTGGGACAACAGGGCCAAAATGTCACTTTCACAGTCCCAAAGTGCCATTTTCACAGTAAAAAGGCCTGGTTCACTTTTGCTTAGCTTAGTCTGTAACTTGAAAACTATGTACCGTATGGCCCTATAAACTGTGTTGGGATGAAAGCTAGCCACTTTGAGCAATGTGGGAAGTGCTGGGGCAGTTTGGGACAACAGGGCCAAAATGTAACTTTCACAGTCCCAAAGTGCCATTTTCACAGTAAAAAGGCCTGGTTCACTTTTGCTTAGCTTAGTCTGTAACTTGAAAACTATGTACCGTATGGCCCTATAAACTGTGTTGGGATGAAAGCTAGCCACTTTGAGCAATGTGGGAAGTGCTGGGGCAGTTTGGACAACAGGGCCAAAATGTCACTTTCACAGTCCCAAAGTGCCATTTTCACAGTAAAAAGGCCTGGTTCACTTTTGCTTAGCTTAGTCTGTAACTTGAAAACTATGTACCGTATGGCCCTATAAACTGTGTTGGGATGAAAGCTAGCCACTTTGAGCAATGTGGAAGTGCTGGGGCAGTTTGGGACAACAGGGCCAAAATGTCACTTTCACAGTCCCAAAGTGCCATTTTCACAGTAAAAAGGCCTGGTTCACTTTTGCTTAGCTTAGTCTGTAACTTGAAAACTATGTACCGTATGGCCCTATAAACTGTGTTGGGATGAAAGCTAGCCACTTTGAGCAATGTGGGAAGTGCTGGGGCAGTTTGGGACAACAGGGCCAAAATGTCACTTTCACAGTCCCAAAGTGCCGTTTTCACAGTAAAAAGGCCTGGTTCACTTTTGCTTAGCTTAGTCTGTAACTTGAAAACTATGTACCGTATGGCCCTATAAACTGTGTTGGGATGAAAGCTAGCCACTTTGAGCAATGTGGGAAGTGCTGGGGCAGTTTGGGACAACAGGGCCAAAATGTCACTTTCACAGTCCCAAAGTGCCGTTTTCACAGTAAAAAGGCCTGGTTCACTTTTGCTTAGCTTAGTCTGTAACTTGAAAACTATGTACCGTATGGCCCTATAAACTGTGTTGGGATGAAAGCTAGCCACTTTGAGCAATGTGGGAAGTGCTGGGGCAGTTTGGGACAACAGGGCCAAAATGTCACTTTCACAGTCCCAAAGTGCCATTTTCACAGTAAAAAAAAACAGATTCATTTTGCTTAGCTTAGTCTGTAACTTGAAAACTATGTACCGTATGGCCCTATAAACTGTGTTGGGATGAAAGCTAGCCACTTTGAGCAATGTGGGAAGTGCTGGGGCAGTTTGGGACAACAGGGCCAAAATGTCACTTTCACAGTCCCAAAGTGCCATTTTCACAGTAAAAAGGCCTGGTTCACTTTTGCTTAGCTTAGTCTGTAACTTGAAAACTATGTACCGTATGGCCCTATAAACTGTGTTGGGATGAAAGCTAGCCACTTTGAGCAATGTGGGAAGTGCTGGGGCAGTTTGGGACAACAGGGCCAAAATGTCACTTTCACAGTCCCAAAGTGCCATTTTCACAGTAAAAAGGCCTGGTTCACTTTTGCTTAGCTTAGTCTGTAACTTGAAAACTATGTACCGTATGGCCCTATAAACTGTGTTGGGATGAAAGCTAGCCACTTTGAGCAATGTGGGAAGTGCTGGGGCAGTTTGGGACAACAGGGCCAAAATGTCACTTTCACAGTCCCAAAGTGCCATTTTCACAGTAAAAAGGCCTGGTTCACTTTTGCTTAGCTTAGTCTGTAACTTGAAAACTATGTACCGTATGGCCCTATAAACTGTGTTGGGATGAAAGCTAGCCACTTTGAGCAATGTGGGAAGTGCTGGGGCAGTTTGGGACAACAGGGCCAAAATGTCACTTTCACAGTCCCAAAGTGCCGTTTTCACAGTAAAAAGGCCTGGTTCACTTTTGCTTAGCTTAGTCTGTAACTTGAAAACTATGTACCGTATGGCCCTATAAACTGTGTTGGGATGAAAGCTAGCCACTTTGAGCAATGTGGGAAGTGCTGGGGCAGTTTGGGACAACAGGGCCAAAATGTCACTTTCACAGTCCCAAAGTGCCATTTTCACAGTAAAAAGGCCTGGTTCTCTTTTGCTTAGCTTAGTCTGTAACTTGAAAACTATGTACCGTATGGCCCTATAAACTGTGTTGGGATGAAAGCTAGCCACTTTGAGCAATGTGGGAAGTGCTGGGGCAGTTTGGGACAACAGGGCCAAAATGTCACTTTCACAGTCCCAAAGTGCCATTTTCACAGTAAAAAGGCCTGGTTCACTTTTGCTTAGCTTAGTCTGTAACTTGAAAACTATGTACCGTATGGCCCTATAAACTGTGTTGGGATGAAAGCTAGCCACTTTGAGCAATGTGGGAAGTGCTGGGGCAGTTTGGGACAACAGGGCCAAAATGTCACTTTCACAGTCCCAAAGTGCCATTTTCACAGTAAAAAGGCCTGGTTCACTTTTGCTTAGCTTAGTCTGTAACTTGAAAACTATGTACCGTATGGCCCTATAAACTGTGTTGGGATGAAAGCTAGCCACTTTGAGCAATGTGGGAAGTGCTGGGGCAGTTTGGGACAACAGGGCCAAAATGTCACTTTCACAGTCCCAAAGTGCCGTTTTCACAGTAAAAAGGCCTGGTTCACTTTTGCTTAGCTTAGTCTGTAACTTGAAAACTATGTACCGTATGGCCCTATAAACTGTGTTGGGATGAAAGCTAGCCACTTTGAGCAATGTGGGAAGTGCTGGGGCAGTTTGGGACAACAGGGCCAAAATGTCACTTTCACAGTCCCAAAGTGCCATTTTCACAGTAAAAAGGCCTGGTTCACTTTTGCTTAGCTTAGTCTGTAACTTGAAAACTATGTACCGTATGGCCCTATAAACTGTGTTGGGATGAAAGCTAGCCACTTTGAGCAATGTGGGAAGTGCTGGGGCAGTTTGGGACAACAGGGCCAAAATGTCACTTTCACAGTCCCAAAGTGCCGTTTTCACAGTAAAAAGGCCTGGTTCACTTTTGCTTAGCTTAGTCTGTAACTTGAAAACTATGTACCGTATGGCCCTATAAACTGTGTTGGGATGAAAGCTAGCCACTTTGAGCATTGTGGCAAGAGCTGGGGCAGTTTGGGACAACAGGGAACGAACAGGGCCAAAATGTCACTTTCACAGTCCCAAAGTGCCATTTTCACAGTAAAAAAAAACAGATTCATTTTGCTTAGCTTAGTCTGTAACTTGAAAACTATGTACCGTATGGCCCTATAAACTGTGTTGGGATGAAAGCTAGCCACTTTGAGCAATGTGGGAAGTGCTGGGGCAGTTTGGGACAACAGGGCCAAAATGTCACTTTCACAGTCCCAAAGTGCCATTTTCACAGTAAAAAAACAGATTATTTTTGCTTAGCTTAGTCTGTAACTTGAAAACTATGTACCGTATGGCCCTATAAACTGTGTTGGGATGAAAGCTAGCCACTTTGAGCAATGTTGGAAGTGCTGGGGCAGTTTGGGACAACAGGGCCAAAATGTCACTTTCACAGTCCCAAAGTGCCATTTTCACAGTAAAAAGGCCTGGTTCACTTTTGCTTAGCTTAGTCTGTAACTTGAAAACTATGTACCGTATGGCCCTATAAACTGTGTTGGGATGAAAGCTAGCCACTTTGAGCATTGTGGCAAGAGCTGGGGCAGTTTGGGACAACAGGGAACGAACAGGGCCAAAATGTCACTTTCACAGTCCCAAAGTGCCATTTTCACAGTAAAAAGGCCTGGTTCACTTTTGCTTAGCTTAGTCTGTAACTTGAAAACTATGTACCGTATGGCCCTATAAACTGTGTTGGGATGAAAGCTAGCCACTTTGAGCAATGTGGGAAGTGCTGGGGCAGTTTGGGACAACAGGGCCAAAATGTCACTTTCACAGTCCCAAAGTGCCATTTTCACAGTAAAAAGGCCTGGTTCACTTTTGCTTAGCTTAGTCTGTAACTTGAAAACTATGTACCGTATGGCCCTATAAACTGTGTTGGGATGAAAGCTAGCCACTTTGAGCAATGTGGGAAGTGCTGGGGCAGTTTGGACAACAGGGCCAAAATGTCACTTTCACAGTCCCAAAGTGCCATTTTCACAGTAAAAAGGCCTGGTTCACTTTTGCTTAGCTTAGTCTGTAACTTGAAAACTATGTACCGTATGGCCCTATAAACTGTGTTGGGATGAAAGCTAGCCACTTTGAGCAATGTGGGAAGTGCTGGGGCAGTTTGGGACAACAGGGCCAAAATGTCACTTTCACAGTCCCAAAGTGCCGTTTTCACAGTAAAAAGGCCTGGTTCACTTTTGCTTAGCTTAGTCTGTAACTTGAAAACTATGTACCGTATGGCCCTATAAACTGTGTTGGGATGAAAGCTAGCCACTTTGAGCAATGTGGGAAGTGCTGGGGCAGTTTGGGACAACAGGGCCAAAATGTCACTTTCACAGTCCCAAAGTGCCATTTTCACAGTAAAAAGGCCTGGTTCACTTTTGCTTAGCTTAGTCTGTAACTTGAAAACTATGTACCGTATGGCCCTATAAACTGTGTTGGGATGAAAGCTAGCCACTTTGAGCAATGTGGGAAGTGCTGGGGCAGTTTTGGGACAAACAGGGCCAAAATGTCACTTTCACAGTCCCAAAGTGCCATTTTCACAGTAAAAAGGCCTGGTTCACTTTTGCTTAGCTTAGTCTGTAACTTGAAAACTATGTACCGTATGGCCCTATAAACTGTGTTGGGATGAAAGCTAGCCACTTTGAGCAATGTGGGAAGTGCTGGGGCAGTTTGGGACAACAGGGCCAAAATGTCACTTTCACAGTCCCAAAGTGCCGTTTTCACAGTAAAAAGGCCTGGTTCACTTTTGCTTAGCTTAGTCTGTAACTGAAAACTATGTACCGTATGGCCCTATAAACTGTGTTGGGATGAAAGCTAGCCACTTTGAGCAATGTGGGAAGTGCTGGGGCAGTTTGGGGACAACAGGGCCAAAATGTCACTTTCACAGTCCCAAAGTGCCATTTTCACAGTAAAAAGGCCTGGTTCACTTTTGCTTAGCTTAGTCTGTAACTTGAAAACTATGTACCGTATGGCCCTATAAACTGTGTTGGGATGAAAGCTAGCCACTTTGAGCAATGTGGGAAGTGCTGGGGCAGTTTGGGACAACAGGGCCAAAATGTCACTTTCACAGTCCCAAAGTGCCGTTTTCACAGTAAAAAGGCCTGGTTCACTTTTGCTTAGCTAGTCTGTAACTTGAAAACTATGTACCGTATGGCCCTATAAACTGTGTTGGGATGAAAGCTAGCCACTTTGAGCATTGTGGCAAGAGCTGGGGCAGTTTGGGACAACAGGGAACGAACAGGGCCAAAATGTCACTTTCACAGTCCCAAAGTGCCATTTTCACAGTAAAAAAAAACAGATTCATTTTGCTTAGCTTAGTCTGTAACTTGAAAACTATGTACCGTATGGCCCTATAAACTGTGTTGGGATGAAAGCTAGCCACTTTGAGCAATGTGGAAGTGCTGGGGCAGTTTGGGACAACAGGGCCAAAATGTCACTTTCACAGTCCCAAAGTGCCATTTTCACAGTAAAAAAACAGATTATTTTTGCTTAGCTTAGTCTGTAACTTGAAAACTATGTACCGTATGGCCCTATAAACTGTGTTGGGAGAAAGCTAGCCACTTTGAGCAATGTGGGAAGTGCTGGGGCAGTTTGGGACAACAGGGCCAAAATGTCACTTTCACAGTCCCAAAGTGCCATTTTCACAGTAAAAAGGCCTGGTTCACTTTTGCTTAGCTTAGTCTGTAACTTGAAAACTATGTACCGTATGGCCCTATAAACTGTGTTGGGATGAAAGCTAGCCACTTTGAGCAATGTGGGAAGTGCTGGGGCAGTTTGGGACAACAGGGCCAAAATGTAACTTTCACAGTCCCAAAGTGCCATTTTCACAGTAAAAAGGCCTGGTTCACTTTTGCTTAGCTTAGTCTGTAACTTGAAAACTATGTACCGTATGGCCCTATAAACTGTGTTGGGATGAAAGCTAGCCACTTTGAGCAATGTGGGAAGTGCTGGGGCAGTTTGGGACAACAGGGCCAAATGTCACTTTCACAGTCCCAAAGTGCCATTTTCACAGTAAAAAGGCCTGGTTCACTTTTGCTTAGCTTAGTCTGTAACTTGAAAACTATGTACCGTATGGCCCTATAAACTGTGTTGGGATGAAAGCTAGCCACTTTGAGCAATGTGGGAAGTGCTGGGGCAGTTTGGGACAACAGGGCCAAAATGTCACTTTCACAGTCCCAAAGTGCCATTTTCACAGTAAAAAGGCCTGGTTCACTTTTGCTTAGCTTAGTCTGTAACTTGAAAACTATGTACCGTATGGCCCTATAAACTGTGTTGGGATGAAAGCTAGCCACTTTGAGCAATGTGGGAAGTGCTGGGGCAGTTTGGGACAACAGGGCCAAAATGTCACTTTCACAGTCCCCAAAGTGCCGTTTTCACAGTAAAAAGGCCTGGTTCACTTTTGCTTAGCTTAGTCTGTAACTTGAAAACTATGTACCGTATGGCCCTATAAACTGTGTTGGGATGAAAGCTAGCCACTTTGAGCAATGTGGGAAGTGCTGGGGCAGTTTGGGACAACAGGGCCAAAATGTCACTTTCACAGTCCCAAAGTGCCATTTTCACAGTAAAAAGGCCTGGTTCACTTTTGCTTAGCTTAGTCTGTAACTTGAAAACTATGTACCGTATGGCCCTATAAACTGTGTTGGGATGAAAGCTAGCCACTTTGAGCAATGTGGGAAGTGCTGGGGCAGTTTGGGACAACAGGGCCAAAATGTCACTTTCACAGTCCCAAAGTGCCATTTTCACAGTAAAAAGGCCTGGTTCACTTTTGCTTAGCTTAGTCTGTAAACTTGAAAACTATGTACCGTATGGCCCTATAAACTGTGTTGGGATGAAAGCTAGCCACTTTGAGCAATGTGGGAAGTGCTGGGGCAGTTTGGGACAACAGGGCCAAAATGTCACTTTCACAGTCCCAAAGTGCCGTTTTCACAGTAAAAAGGCCTGGTTCACTTTTGCTTAGCTTAGTCTGTAACTTGAAAACTATGTACCCGTATGGCCCTATAAACTGTGTTGGGATGAAAGCTAGCCACTTTGAGCAATGTGGGAAGTGCTGGGGCAGTTTGGGACAACAGGGCCAAAATGTCACTTTCACAGTCCCAAAGTGCATTTTCACAGTAAAAAGGCCTGGTTCACTTTTGCTTAGCTTAGTCTGTAACTTGAAAACTATGTACCGTATGGCCCTATAAACTGTGTTGGGATGAAAGCTAGCCACTTTGAGCAATGTGGGAAGTGCTGGGCAGTTTGGGACAACAGGGCCAAAATGTCACTTTCACAGTCCCAAAGTGCCGTTTTCACAGTAAAAAGGCCTGGTTCACTTTGCTTAGCTTAGTCTGTAACTTGAAAACTATGTACCGTATGGCCCTATAAACTGTGTTGGGATGAAAGCTAGCCACTTTGAGCATTGTGGCAAGAGCTGGGCAGTTTGGGACAACAGGGAACGAACAGGGCCAAAATGTCACTTTCACAGTCCCAAAGTGCCATTTTCACAGTAAAAAAAAACAGATTCATTTTGCTTAGCTTAGTCTGTAACTTGAAAACTATGTACCGTAAGGCCCTATAAACTGTGTTGGGATGAAAGCTAGCCACTTTGAGCAATGTGGGAAGTGCTGGGGCAGTTTGGGACAACAGGGCAAAATGTCACTTTCACAGTCCCAAAGTGCCATTTTCACAGTAAAAAAAACAGATTATTTTTGCTTAGCTTAGTCTGTAACTTGAAAACTATGTACCGTATGGCCCTATAAACTGTGTTGGGATGAAAGCTAGCCACTTTGAGCAATGTGGGAAGTGCTGGGGCAGTTTGGGACAACAGGGCCAAAATGTCACTTTTCACAGTCCCAAGTGCCATTTTCACAGTAAAAAGGCCTGGTTCACTTTTGCTTAGCTTAGTCCTGTAACTTGAAAACTATTATGTACCGTATGGCCCTATAAACTGTGTTGGGATGAAAGCTAGCCACTTTGAGCAATGTGGGAAGTGCTGGGGCAGTTTGGGACAACAGGGCCAAAATGTAACTTTCACAGTCCCAAAGTGCCATTTTCACAGTAAAAAGGCCTGGTTCACTTTTGCTTAGCTTAGTCTGTAACTTGAAAACTATGTACCGTATGGCCCTATAAACTGTGTTGGGATGAAAGCTAGCCACTTTGAGCAATGTGGGAAGTGCTGGGGCAGTTTGGGACAACAGGGCCAAAATGTCACTTTCACAGTCCCAAAGTGCCATTTTCACAGTAAAAAGGCCTGGTTCACTTTTGCTTAGCTTAGTCTGTAACTTGAAAACTATGTACCGTATGGCCCTATAAACTGTGTTGGGATGAAAGCTAGCCACTTTGAGCAATGTGGGAAGTGCTGGGGCAGTTTGGGACAACAGGGCCAAAATGTCACTTTCACAGTCCCAAAGTGCCATTTTCACAGTAAAAAGGCCTGGTTCACTTTTGCTTAGCTTAGTCTGTAACTTGAAAACTATGTACCGTATGGCCCTATAAACTGTGTTGGGATGAAAGCTAGCCACTTTGAGCAATGTGGGAAGTGCTGGGGCAGTTTGGGACAACAGGGCCAAAATGTCACTTTCACAGTCCCAAAGTGCCATTTTCACAGTAAAAAGGCCTGGTTCACTTTTGCTTAGCTTAGTCTGTAACTTGAAAACTATGTACCGTATGGCCCTATAAACTGTGTTGGGATGAAAGCTAGCCACTTTGAGCAATGTGGGAAGTGCTGGGGCAGTTTGGGACAACAGGGCCAAAATGTCACTTTCACAGTCCCAAAGTGCCATTTTCACAGTAAAAAGGCCTGGTTCACTTTTGCTTAGCTTAGTCTGTAACTTGAAAACTATGTACCGTATGGCCCTATAAACTGTGTTGGGATGAAAGCTAGCCACTTTGAGCAATGTGGGAAGTGCTGGGGCAGTTTGGGACAACAGGGCCAAAATGTCACTTTCACAGTCCCAAAGTGCCATTTTCACAGTAAAAAGGCCTGGTTCACTTTTGCTTAGCTTAGTCTGTAACTTGAAAACTATGTACCGTATGGCCCTATAAACTGTGTTGGGATGAAAGCTAGCCACTTTGAGCAATGTGGGAAGTGCTGGGGCAGTTTGGGACAACAGGGCCAAAATGTCACTTTCACAGTCCCAAAGTGCCGTTTTCACAGTAAAAAGGCCTGGTTCACTTTTGCTTAGCTTAGTCTGTAACTTGAAAACTATGTACCGTATGGCCCTATAAACTGTGTTGGGATGAAAGCTAGCCACTTTGAGCAATGTGGGAAGTGCTGGGGCAGTTTGGGACAACAGGGCCAAAATGTCACTTTCACAGTCCCAAAGTGCCATTTTCACAGTAAAAAGGCCTGGTTCACTTTTGCTTAGCTTAGTCTGTAACTTGAAAACTATGTACCGTATGGCCCTATAAACTGTGTTGGGATGAAAGCTAGCCACTTTGAGCAATGTGGGAAGTGCTGGGGCAGTTTGGGACAACAGGGCCAAAATGTCACTTTCACAGTCCCAAAGTGCCGTTTTCACAGTAAAAAGGCCTGGTTCACTTTTGCTTAGCTTAGTCTGTAACTTGAAAACTATGTACCGTATGGCCCTATAAACTGTGTTGGGATGAAAGCTAGCCACTTTGAGCAATGTGGGAAGTGCTGGGGCAGTTTGGGACAACAGGGCCAAAATGTCACTTTCACAGTCCCAAAGTGCCATTTTCACAGTAAAAAGGCCTGGTTCACTTTTGCTTAGCTTAGTCTGTAACTTGAAAACTATGTACCGTATGGCCCTATAAACTGTGTTGGGATGAAAGCTAGCCACTTTGAGCAATGTGGGAAGTGCTGGGGCAGTTTGGGACAACAGGGCCAAAATGTCACTTTCACAGTCCCAAAGTGCCATTTTCACAGTAAAAAGGCCTGGTTCACTTTTGCTTAGCTTAGTCTGTAACTTGAAAACTATGTACCGTATGGCCCTATAAACTGTGTTGGGATGAAAGCTAGCCACTTTGAGCAATGTGGGAAGTGCTGGGGCAGTTTGGGACAACAGGGCCAAAATGTCACTTTCACAGTCCCAAAGTGCCATTTTCACAGTAAAAAAAAACTGATTCATTTTGCTTAGCTTAGTCTGTAACTTGAAAACTATGTACCGTATGGCCCTATAAACTGTGTTGGGATGAAAGCTAGCCACTTTGAGCAATGTGGGAAGTGCTGGGGCAGTTTGGGACAACAGGGCCAAAATGTCACTTTCACAGTCCCAAAGTGCCATTTTCACAGTAAAAAGGCCTGGTTCACTTTTGCTTAGCTTAGTCTGTAACTTGAAAACTATGTACCGTATGGCCCTATAAACTGTGTTGGGATGAAAGCTAGCCACTTTGAGCAATGTGGGAAGTGCTGGGGCAGTTTGGGACAACAGGGCCAAAATGTCACTTTCACAGTCCCAAAGTGCCATTTTCACAGTAAAAAGGCCTGGTTCACTTTTGCTTAGCTTAGTCTGTAACTTGAAAACTATGTACCGTATGGCCCTATAAACTGTGTTGGGATGAAAGCTAGCCACTTTGAGCAATGTGGGAAGTGCTGGGGCAGTTTGGGACAACAGGGCCAAAATGTCACTTTCACAGTCCCAAAGTGCCATTTTCACAGTAAAAAGGCCTGGTTCACTTTTGCTTAGCTTAGTCTGTAACTTGAAAACTATGTACCGTATGGCCCTATAAACTGTGTTGGGATGAAAGCTAGCCACTTTGAGCAATGTGGGAAGTGCTGGGGCAGTTTGGGACAACAGGGCCAAAATGTCACTTTCACAGTCCCAAAGTGCCGTTTTCACAGTAAAAAGGCCTGGTTCACTTTTGCTTAGCTTAGTCTGTAACTTGAAAACTATGTACCGTATGGCCCTATAAACTGTGTTGGGATGAAAGCTAGCCACTTTGAGCAATGTGGGAAGTGCTGGGGCAGTTTGGGACAACAGGGCCAAAATGTCACTTTCACAGTCCCAACGTGCCATTTTCACAGTAAAAAGGCCTGGTTCACTTTTGCTTAGCTTAGTCTGTAACTTGAAAACTATGTACCGTATGGCCCTATAAACTGTGTTGGGATGAAAGCTAGCCACTTTGAGCAATGTGGGAAGTGCTGGGGCAGTTTGGGACAACAGGGCCAAAATGTCACTTTCACAGTCCCAAAGTGCCATTTTCACAGTAAAAAGGCCTGGTTCACTTTTGCTTAGCTTAGTCTGTAACTTGAAAACTATGTACCGTATGGCCCTATAAACTGTGTTGGGATGAAAGCTAGCCACTTTGAGCAATGTGGGAAGTGCTGGGGCAGTTTGGGACAACAGGGCCAAAATGTCACTTTCACAGTCCCAAAGTGCCGTTTTCACAGTAAAAAGGCCTGGTTCACTTTTGCTTAGCTTAGTCTGTAACTTGAAAACTATGTACCGTATGGCCCTATAAACTGTGTTGGGATGAAAGCTAGCCACTTTGAGCAATGTGGGAAGTGCTGGGGCAGTTTGGGACAACAGGGCCAAAATGTCACTTTCACAGTCCCAAAGTGCCATTTTCACAGTAAAAAGGCCTGGTTCACTTTTGCTTAGCTTAGTCTGTAACTTGAAAACTATGTACCGTATGGCCCTATAAACTGTGTTGGGATGAAAGCTAGCCACTTTGAGCAATGTGGGAAGTGCTGGGGCAGTTTGGGACAACAGGGCCAAAATGTCACTTTCACAGTCCCAAAGTGCCGTTTTCACAGTAAAAAGGCCTGGTTCACTTTTGCTTAGCTTAGTCTGTAACTTGAAAACTATGTACCGTATGGCCCTATAAACTGTGTTGGGATGAAAGCTAGCCACTTTGAGCATTGTGGCAAGAGCTGGGGCAGTTTGGGACAACAGGGAACGAACAGGGCCAAAATGTCACTTTCACAGTCCCAAAGTGCCATTTTCACAGTAAAAAGGCCTGGTTCACTTTTGCTTAGCTTAGTCTGTAACTTGAAAACTATGTACCGTATGGCCCTATAAACTGTGTTGGGATGAAAGCTAGCCACTTTGAGCAATGTGGGAAGTGCTGGGGCAGTTTGGGACAACAGGGCCAAAATGTCACTTTCACAGTCCCAAAGTGCCGTTTTCACAGTAAAAAGGCCTGGTTCACTTTTGCTTAGCTTAGTCTGTAACTTGAAAACTATGTACCGTATGGCCCTATAAACTGTGTTGGGATGAAAGCTAGCCACTTTGAGCAATGTGGGAAGTGCTGGGGCAGTTTGGGACAACAGGGCCAAAATGTCACTTTCACAGTCCCAAAGTGCCATTTTCACAGTAAAAAAAAACAGATTCATTTTGCTTAGCTTAGTCTGTAACTTGAAAACTATGTACCGTATGGCCCTATAAACTGTGTTGGGATGAAAGCTAGCCACTTTGAGCATTGTGGCAAGAGCTGGGGCAGTTTGGGACAACAGGGAACGAACAGGGCCAAAATGTCACTTTCACAGTCCCAAAGTGCCATTTTCACAGTAAAAAAAAACAGATTCATTTTGCTTAGCTTAGTCTGTAACTTGAAAACTATGTACCGTATGGCCCTATAAACTGTGTTGGGATGAAAGCTAGCCACTTTGAGCAATGTGGGAAGTGCTGGGGCAGTTTGGGACAACAGGGCCAAAATGTCACTTTCACAGTCCCAAAGTGCCGTTTTCACAGTAAAAAGGCCTGGTTCACTTTTGCTTAGCTTAGTCTGTAACTTGAAAACTATGTACCGTATGGCCCTATAAACTGTGTTGGGATGAAAGCTAGCCACTTTGAGCAATGTGGGAAGTGCTGGGGCAGTTTGGGACAACAGGGCCAAAATGTCACTTTCACAGTCCCAAAGTGCCATTTTCACAGTAAAAAAAAACAGATTCATTTTGCTTAGCTTAGTCTGTAACTTGAAAACTATGTACCGTATGGCCCTATAAACTGTGTTGGGATGAAAGCTAGCCACTTTGAGCATTGTGGCAAGAGCTGGGGCAGTTTGGGACAACAGGGAACGAACAGGGCCAAAATGTCACTTTCACAGTCCCAAAGTGCCATTTTCACAGTAAAAAAAAACAGATTCATTTTGCTTAGCTTAGTCTGTAACTTGAAAACTATGTACCGTATGGCCCTATAAACTGTGTTGGGATGAAAGCTAGCCACTTTGAGCAATGTGGGAAGTGCTGGGGCAGTTTGGGACAACAGGGCCAAAATGTCACTTTCACAGTCCCAAAGTGCCGTTTTCACAGTAAAAAGGCCTGGTTCACTTTTGCTTAGCTTAGTCTGTAACTTGAAAACTATGTACCGTATGGCCCTATAAACTGTGTTGGGATGAAAGCTAGCCACTTTGAGCAATGTGGGAAGTGCTGGGGCAGTTTGGGACAACAGGGCCAAAATGTCACTTTCACAGTCCCAAAGTGCCATTTTCACAGTAAAAAAAAACAGATTCATTTTGCTTAGCTTAGTCTGTAACTTGAAAACTATGTACCGTATGGCCCTATAAACTGTGTTGGGATGAAAGCTAGCCACTTTGAGCAATGTGGGAAGTGCTGGGGCAGTTTGGGACAACAGGGCCAAAATGTCACTTTCACAGTCCCAAAGTGCCATTTTCACAGTAAAAAGGCCTGGTTCACTTTTGCTTAGCTTAGTCTGTAACTTGAAAACTATGTACCGTATGGCCCTATAAACTGTGTTGGGATGAAAGCTAGCCACTTTGAGCAATGTGGGAAGTGCTGGGGCAGTTTGGGACAACAGGGCCAAAATGTCACTTTCACAGTCCCAAAGTGCCATTTTCACAGTAAAAAGGCCTGGTTCACTTTTGCTTAGCTTAGTCTGTAACTTGAAAACTATGTACCGTATGGCCCTATAAACTGTGTTGGGATGAAAGCTAGCCACTTTGAGCAATGTGGGAAGTGCTGGGGCAGTTTGGGACAACAGGGCCAAAATGTCACTTTCACAGTCCCAAAGTGCCATTTTCACAGTAAAAAGGCCTGGTTCACTTTTGCTTAGCTTAGTCTGTAACTTGAAAACTATGTACCGTATGGCCCTATAAACTGTGTTGGGATGAAAGCTAGCCACTTTGAGCAATGTGGGAAGTGCTGGGGCAGTTTGGGACAACAGGGCCAAAATGTCACTTTCACAGTCCCAAAGTGCCGTTTTCACAGTAAAAAGGCCTGGTTCACTTTTGCTTAGCTTAGTCTGTAACTTGAAAACTATGTACCGTATGGCCCTATAAACTGTGTTGGGATGAAAGCTAGCCACTTTGAGCAATGTGGGAAGTGCTGGGGCAGTTTGGGACAACAGGGCCAAAATGTCACTTTCACAGTCCCAAAGTGCCATTTTCACAGTAAAAAGGCCTGGTTCACTTTTGCTTAGCTTAGTCTGTAACTTGAAAACTATGTACCGTATGGCCCTATAAACTGTGTTGGGATGAAAGCTAGCCACTTTGAGCAATGTGGGAAGTGCTGGGGCAGTTTGGGACAACAGGGCCAAAATGTCACTTTCACAGTCCCAAAGTGCCATTTTCACAGTAAAAAGGCCTGGTTCACTTTTGCTTAGCTTAGTCTGTAACTTGAAAACTATGTACCGTATGGCCCTATAAACTGTGTTGGGATGAAAGCTAGCCACTTTGAGCAATGTGGGAAGTGCTGGGGCAGTTTGGGACAACAGGGCCAAAATGTCACTTTCACAGTCCCAAAGTGCCATTTTCACAGTAAAAAGGCCTGGTTCACTTTTGCTTATCTTAGTCTGTAACTTGAAAACTATGTACCGTATGGCCCTATAAACTGTGTTGGGATGAAAGCTAGCCACTTTGAGCAATGTGGGAAGTGCTGGGGCAGTTTGGGACAACAGGGCCAAAATGTCACTTTCACAGTCCCAAAGTGCCGTTTTCACAGTAAAAAGGCCTGGTTCACTTTTGCTTAGCTTAGTCTGTAACTTGAAAACTATGTACCGTATGGCCCTATAAACTGTGTTGGGATGAAAGCTAGCCACTTTGAGCAATGTGGGAAGTGCTGGGGCAGTTTGGGACAACAGGGCCAAAATGTCACTTTCACAGTCCCAAAGTGCCATTTTCACAGTAAAAAGGCCTGGTTCACTTTTGCTTAGCTTAGTCTGTAACTTGAAAACTATGTACCGTATGGCCCTATAAACTGTGTTGGGATGAAAGCTAGCCACTTTGAGCAATGTGGGAAGTGCTGGGGCAGTTTGGGACAACAGGGCCAAAATGTCACTTTCACAGTCCCAAAGTGCCGTTTTCACAGTAAAAAGGCCTGGTTCACTTTTGCTTAGCTTAGTCTGTAACTTGAAAACTATGTACCGTATGGCCCTATAAACTGTGTTGGGATGAAAGCTAGCCACTTTGAGCATTGTGGCAAGAGCTGGGGCAGTTTGGGACAACAGGGAACGAACAGGGCCAAAATGTCACTTTCACAGTCCCAAAGTGCCATTTTCACAGTAAAAAAAAACAGATTCATTTTGCTTAGCTTAGTCTGTAACTTGAAAACTATGTACCGTATGGCCCTATAAACTGTGTTGGGATGAAAGCTAGCCACTTTGAGCAATGTGGGAAGTGCTGGGGCAGTTTGGGACAACAGGGCCAAAATGTCACTTTCACAGTCCCAAAGTGCCATTTTCACAGTAAAAAACAGATTATTTTTGCTTAGCTTAGTCTGTAACTTGAAAACTATGTACCGTATGGCCCTATAAACTGTGTTGGGATGAAAGCTAGCCACTTTGAGCAATGTGGGAAGTGCTGGGGCAGTTTGGGACAACAGGGCCAAAATGTCACTTTCACAGTCCCAAAGTGCCATTTTCACAGTAAAAAGGCCTGGTTCACTTTTGCTTAGCTTAGTCTGTAACTTGAAAACTATGTACCGTATGGCCCTATAAACTGTGTTGGGATGAAAGCTAGCCACTTTGAGCAATGTGGAAGTGCTGGGGCAGTTTGGGACAACAGGGCCAAAATGTAACTTTCACAGTCCCAAAGTGCCATTTTCACAGTAAAAAGGCCTGGTTCACTTTTGCTTAGCTTAGTCTGTAACTTGAAAACTATGTACCGTATGGCCCTATAAACTGTGTTGGGATGAAAGCTAGCCACTTTGAGCAATGTGGGAAGTGCTGGGGCAGTTTGGGACAACAGGGCCAAAATGTCACTTTCACAGTCCCAAAGTGCCATTTTCACAGTAAAAAGGCCTGGTTCACTTTTGCTTAGCTTAGTCTGTAACTTGAAAACTATGTACCGTATGGCCCTATAAACTGTGTTGGGATGAAAGCTAGCCACTTTGAGCAATGTGGGAAGTGCTGGGGCAGTTTGGGACAACAGGGCCAAAATGTCACTTTCACAGTCCCAAAGTGCCATTTTCACAGTAAAAAGGCCTGGTTCACTTTTGCTTAGCTTAGTCTGTAACTTGAAAACTATGTACCGTATGGCCCTATAAACTGTGTTGGGATGAAAGCTAGCCACTTTGAGCAATGTGGGAAGTGCTGGGGCAGTTTGGGACAACAGGGCCAAAATGTCACTTTCACAGTCCCAAAGTGCCATTTTCACAGTAAAAAGGCCTGGTTCACTTTTGCTTAGCTTAGTCTGTAACTTGAAAACTATGTACCGTATGGCCCTATAAACTGTGTTGGGATGAAAGCTAGCCACTTTGAGCAATGTGGGAAGTGCTGGGGCAGTTTGGGACAACAGGGCCAAAATGTCACTTTCACAGTCCCAAAGTGCCATTTTCACAGTAAAAAAAACAGATTCATTTTGCTTAGCTTAGTCTGTAACTTGAAAACTATGTACCGTATGGCCCTATAAACTGTGTTGGGATGAAAGCTAGCCACTTTGAGCATTGTGGCAAGAGCTGGGGCAGTTTGGGACAACAGGGAACGAACAGGGCCAAAATGTCACTTTCACAGTCCCAAAGTGCCATTTTCACAGTAAAAAAAAACAGATTCATTTTGCTTAGCTTAGTCTGTAACTTGAAAACTATGTACCGTATGGCCCTATAAACTGTGTTGGGATGAAAGCTAGCCACTTTGAGCAATGTGGGAAGTGCTGGGGCAGTTTGGACAACAGGGCCAAAATGTCACTTTCACAGTCCCAAAGTGCCGTTTTCACAGTAAAAAGGCCTGGTTCACTTTTGCTTAGCTTAGTCTGTAACTTGAAAACTATGTACCGTATGGCCCTATAAACTGTGTTGGGATGAAAGCTAGCCACTTTGAGCAATGTGGGAAGTGCTGGGGCAGTTTGGGACAACAGGGCCAAAATGTCACTTTCACAGTCCCAAAGTGCCATTTTCACAGTAAAAAAAAACAGATTCATTTTGCTTAGCTTAGTCTGTAACTTGAAAACTATGTACCGTATGGCCCTATAAACTGTGTTGGGATGAAAGCTAGCCACTTTGAGCATTGTGGCAAGAGCTGGGGCAGTTTGGACAACAGGGAACGAACAGGGCCAAAATGTCACTTTCACAGTCCCAAAGTGCCATTTTCACAGTAAAAAAAACAGATTCATTTTGCTTAGCTTAGTCTGTAACTTGAAAACTATGTACCGTATGGCCCTATAAACTGTGTTGGGATGAAAGCTAGCCACTTTGAGCAATGTGGGAAGTGCTGGGGCAGTTTGGGACAACAGGGCCAAAATGTCACTTTCACAGTCCCAAAGTGCCGTTTTCACAGTAAAAAGGCCTGGTTCACTTTTGCTTAGCTTAGTCTGTAACTTGAAAACTATGTACCGTATGGCCCTATAAACTGTGTTGGGATGAAAGCTAGCCACTTTGAGCAATGTGGGAAGTGCTGGGGCAGTTTGGGACAACAGGGCCAAAATGTCACTTTCACAGTCCCAAAGTGCCATTTTCACAGTAAAAAAAAACAGATTCATTTTGCTTAGCTTAGTCTGTAACTTGAAAACTATGTACCGTATGGCCCTATAAACTGTGTTGGGATGAAAGCTAGCCACTTTGAGCAATGTGGGAAGTGCTGGGGCAGTTTGGGACAACAGGGCCAAAATGTCACTTTCACAGTCCCAAAGTGCCATTTTCACAGTAAAAAGGCCTGGTTCACTTTTGCTTAGCTTAGTCTGTAACTTGAAAACTATGTACCGTATGGCCCTATAAACTGTGTTGGGATGAAAGCTAGCCACTTTGAGCAATGTGGGAAGTGCTGGGGCAGTTTGGGACAACAGGGCCAAAATGTCACTTTCACAGTCCCAAAGTGCCATTTTCACAGTAAAAAGGCCTGGTTCACTTTTGCTTAGCTTAGTCTGTAACTTGAAAACTATGTACCGTATGGCCCTATAAACTGTGTTGGGATGAAAGCTAGCCACTTTGAGCAATGTGGGAAGTGCTGGGCAGTTTGGGACAACAGGGCCAAAATGTCACTTTCACAGTCCCAAAGTGCCATTTTCACAGTAAAAAGGCCTGGTTCACTTTTGCTTAGCTTAGTCTGTAACTTGAAAACTATGTACCGTATTGCCCTATAAACTGTGTTGGGATGAAAGCTAGCCACTTTGAGCAATGTGGGAAGTGCTGGGGCAGTTTGGGACAACAGGGCCAAAATGTCACTTTCACAGTCCCAAAGTGCCGTTTTCACAGTAAAAAGGCCTGGTTCACTTTTGCTTAGCTTAGTCTGTAACTTGAAAACTATGTACCGTATGGCCCTATAAACTGTGTTGGGATGAAAGCTAGCCACTTTGAGCAATGTGGGAAGTGCTGGGGCAGTTTGGGACAACAGGGCCAAAATGTCACTTTCACAGTCCCAAAGTGCCATTTTCACAGTAAAAAGGCCTGGTTCACTTTTGCTTAGCTTAGTCTGTAACTTGAAAACTATGTACCGTATGGCCCTATAAACTGTGTTGGGATGAAAGCTAGCCACTTTGAGCAATGTGGGAAGTGCTGGGGCAGTTTGGGACAACAGGGCCAAAATGTCACTTTCACAGTCCCAAAGTGCCGTTTTCACAGTAAAAAGGCCTGGTTCACTTTTGCTTAGCTTAGTCTGTAACTTGAAAACTATGTACCGTATGGCCCTATAAACTGTGTTGGGATGAAAGCTAGCCACTTTGAGCAATGTGGGAAGTGCTGGGGCAGTTTGGGACAACAGGGCCAAAATGTCACTTTCACAGTCCCAAAGTGCCATTTTCACAGTAAAAAGGCTGGTTCACTTTTGCTTAGCTTAGTCTGTAACTTGAAAACTATGTACCGTATGGCCCTATAAACTGTGTTGGGATGAAAGCTAGCCACTTTGAGCAATGTGGGAAGTGCTGGGGCAGTTTGGGACAACAGGGCCAAAATGTCACTTTCACAGTCCCAAAGTGCCGTTTTCACAGTAAAAAGGCCTGGTTCACTTTTGCTTAGCTTAGTCTGTAACTTGAAAACTATGTACCGTATGGCCCTATAAACTGTGTTGGGATGAAAGCTAGCCACTTTGAGCAATGTGGGAAGTGCTGGGGCAGTTTGGGACAACAGGGCCAAAATGTCACTTTCACAGTCCCAAAGTGCCATTTTCACAGTAAAAAGGCCTGGTTCACTTTTGCTTAGCTTAGTCTGTAACTTGAAAACTATGTACCGTATGGCCCTATAAACTGTGTTGGGATGAAAGCTAGCCACTTTGAGCAATGTGGGAAGTGCTGGGGCAGTTTGGGACAACAGGGCCAAAATGTAACTTTCACAGTCCCAAAGTGCCATTTTCACAGTAAAAAGGCCTGGTTCACTTTTGCTTAGCTTAGTCTGTAACTTGAAAACTATGTACCGTATGGCCCTATAAACTGTGTTGGGATGAAAGCTAGCCACTTTGAGCAATGTGGGAAGTGCTGGGGCAGTTTGGGACAACAGGGCCAAAATGTCACTTTCACAGTCCCAAAGTGCCATTTTCACAGTAAAAAGGCCTGGTTCACTTTTGCTTAGCTTAGTCTGTAACTTGAAAACTATGTACCGTATGGCCCTATAAACTGTGTTGGGATGAAAGCTAGCCACTTTGAGCAATGTGGGAAGTGCTGGGGCAGTTTGGGACAACAGGGCCAAAATGTCACTTTCACAGTCCCAAAGTGCCGTTTTCACAGTAAAAAGGCCTGGTTCACTTTTGCTTAGCTTAGTCTGTAACTTGAAAACTATGTACCGTATGGCCCTATAAACTGTGTTGGGATGAAAGCTAGCCACTTTGAGCAATGTGGGAAGTGCTGGGGCAGTTTGGGACAACAGGGCCAAAATGTCACTTTCACAGTCCCAAAGTGCCATTTTCACAGTAAAAAGGCCTGGTTCACTTTTGCTTAGCTTAGTCTGTAACTTGAAAACTATGTACCGTATGGCCCTATAAACTGTGTTGGGATGAAAGCTAGCCACTTTGAGCAATGTGGGAAGTGCTGGGGCAGTTTGGGACAACAGGGCCAAAATGTCACTTTCACAGTCCCAAAGTGCCGTTTTCACAGTAAAAAGGCCTGGTTCACTTTTGCTTAGCTTAGTCTGTAACTTGAAAACTATGTACCGTATGGCCCTATAAACTGTGTTGGGATGAAAGCTAGCCACTTTGAGCAATGTGGGAAGTGCTGGGGCAGTTTGGGACAACAGGGCCAAAATGTCACTTTCACAGTCCCAAAGTGCCATTTTCACAGTAAAAAGGCCTGGTTCACTTTTGCTTAGCTTAGTCTGTAACTTGAAAACTATGTACCGTATGGCCCTATAAACTGTGTTGGGATGAAAGCTAGCCACTTTGAGCAATGTGGGAAGTGCTGGGGCAGTTTGGGACAACAGGGCCAAAATGTCACTTTCACAGTCCCAAAGTGCCGTTTTCACAGTAAAAAGGCCTGGTTCACTTTTGCTTAGCTTAGTCTGTAACTTGAAAACTATGTACCGTATGGCCCTATAAACTGTGTTGGGATGAAAGCTAGCCACTTTGAGCAATGTGGGAAGTGCTGGGGCAGTTTGGGACAACAGGGCCAAAATGTCACTTTCACAGTCCCAAAGTGCCATTTTCACAGTAAAAAGGCCTGGTTCACTTTTGCTTAGCTTAGTCTGTAACTTGAAAACTATGTACCGTATGGCCCTATAAACTGTGTTGGGATGAAAGCTAGCCACTTTGAGCAATGTGGGAAGTGCTGGGGCAGTTTGGGACAACAGGGCCAAAATGTCACTTTCACAGTCCCAAAGTGCCATTTTCACAGTAAAAAGGCCTGGTTCACTTTTGCTTAGCTTAGTCTGTAACTTGAAAACTATGTACCGTATGGCCCTATAAACTGTGTTGGGATGAAAGCTAGCCACTTTGAGCAATGTGGGAAGTGCTGGGGCAGTTTGGGACAACAGG
Organism: Protomyctophum bolini; assembly: GCF_963924005.1. Taxonomy (NCBI): domain Eukaryota; kingdom Metazoa; phylum Chordata; class Actinopteri; order Myctophiformes; family Myctophidae; genus Protomyctophum; species Protomyctophum bolini. The sequence continues at coordinate 5,413 of NW_027665346.1, read as the reverse complement.
GCCAAAATGTCACTTTCACAGTCCCAAAGTGCCGTTTTCACAGTAAAAAGGCCTGGTTCACTTTTGCTTAGCTTAGTCTGTAACTTGAAAACTATGTACCGTATGGCCCTATAAACTGTGTTGGGATGAAAGCTAGCCACTTTGAGCATTGTGGCAAGAGCTGGGGCAGTTTGGGACAACAGGGACGAACAGGGCCAAAATGTCACTTTCACAGTCCCAAAGTGCCATTTTCACAGTAAAAAAAAACAGATTCATTTTGCTTAGCTTAGTCTGTAACTTGAAAACTATGTACCGTATGGCCCTATAAACTGTGTTGGGATGAAAGCTAGCCACTTTGAGCATTGTGGCAAGAGCTGGGGCAGTTTGGGACAACAGGGACGACAGGGCCAAAATGTCACTTTCACAGTCCCAAAGTGCCATTTTCACAGTAAAAAAACCAGATTCATTTTGCTTAGCTTAGTCTGTAACTTGAAAACTATGTACCGTATGGCCCTATAAACTGTGTTGGGATGAAAGCTAGCCACTTTGAGCAATGTGGGAAGTGCTGGGGCAGTTTGGGACAACAGGGCCAAAATGTCACTTTCACAGTCCAAAGTGCCGTTTTCACAGTAAAAAGGCCTGGTTCACTTTTGCTTAGCTTAGTCTGTAACTTGAAAACTATGTACCGTATGGCCCTATAAACTGTGTTGGGATGAAAGCTAGCCACTTTGAGCAATGTGGGAAGTGCTGGGGCAGTTTGGGACAACAGGGCCAAAATGTCACTTTCACAGTCCCAAAGTGCCATTTTCACAGTAAAAAAAACAGATTCATTTTGCTTAGCTTAGTCTGTAACTTGAAAACTATGTACCGTATGGCCCTATAAACTGTGTTGGGATGAAAGCTAGCCACTTTGAGCATTGTGGCAAGAGCTGGGGCAGTTTGGGACAACAGGACGAACAGGGCCAAAATGTCACTTTCACAGTCCCAAAGTGCCATTTTCACAGTAAAAAAAACAGATTCATTTTGCTTAGCTTAGTCTGTAACTTGAAAACTATGTACCGTATGGCCCTATAAACTGTGTTGGGATGAAAGCTAGCCACTTTGAGCAATGTGGGAAGTGCTGGGGCAGTTTGGGACAACAGGGCCAAAATGTCACTTTCACAGTCCCAAAGTGCCGTTTTCACAGTAAAAAGGCCTGGTTCACTTTTGCTTAGCTTAGTCTGTAACTTGAAAACTATGTACCGTATGGCCCTATAAACTGTGTTGGGATGAAAGCTAGCCACTTTGAGCAATGTGGGAAGTGCTGGGGCAGTTTGGGACAACAGGGCCAAAATGTCACTTTCACAGTCCCAAAGTGCCATTTTCACAGTAAAAAGCCTGGTTCACTTTTGCTTAGCTTAGTCTGTAACTTGAAAACTATGTACCGTATGGCCCTATAAACTGTGTTGGGATGAAAGCTAGCCACTTTGAGCAATGTGGGAAGTGCTGGGGCAGTTTGGGACAACAGGGCCAAAATGTCACTTTCACAGTCCCAAAGTGCCATTTTCACAGTAAAAAGGCCTGGTTCACTTTTGCTTAGCTTAGTCTGTAACTTGAAAACTATGTACCGTATGGCCCTATAAACTGTGTTGGGATGAAAGCTAGCCACTTTGAGCAATGTGGGAAGTGCTGGGCAGTTTGGGACAACAGGGCCAAAATGTCACTTTCACAGTCCCAAAGTGCCATTTTCACAGTAAAAAGGCCTGGTTCACTTTTGCTTAGCTTAGTCTGTAACTTGAAAACTATGTACCGTATGGCCCTATAAACTGTGTTGGGATGAAAGCTAGCCACTTTGAGCAATGTGGGAAGTGCTGGGGCAGTTTGGGACAACAGGGCCAAAATGTCACTTTCACAGTCCCAAAGTGCCATTTTCACAGTAAAAAGGCCTGGTTCACTTTTGCTTAGCTTAGTCTGTAACTTGAAAACTATGTACCGTATGGCCCTATAAACTGTGTTGGGATGAAAGCTAGCCACTTTGAGCAATGTGGGAAGTGCTGGGGCAGTTTGGGACAACAGGGCCAAAATGTCACTTTCACAGTCCCAAAGTGCCGTTTTCACAGTAAAAAGGCCTGGTTCACTTTTGCTTAGCTTAGTCTGTAACTTGAAAACTATGTACCGTATGGCCCTATAAACTGTGTTGGGATGAAAGCTAGCCACTTTGAGCAATGTGGGAAGTGCTGGGGCAGTTTGGGACAACAGGGCCAAAATGTCACTTTCACAGTCCCAAAGTGCCATTTTCACAGTAAAAAGGCCTGGTTCACTTTTGCTTAGCTTAGTCTGTAACTTGAAAACTATGTACCGTATGGCCCTATAAACTGTGTTGGGATGAAAGCTAGCCACTTTGAGCAATGTGGGAAGTGCTGGGGCAGTTTGGGACAACAGGGCCAAAATGTCACTTTCACAGTCCCAAAGTGCCATTTTCACAGTAAAAAGGCCTGGTTCACTTTTGCTTAGCTTAGTCTGTAACTTGAAAACTATGTACCGTATGGCCCTATAAACTGTGTTGGGATGAAAGCTAGCCACTTTGAGCAATGTGGGAAGTGCTGGGGCAGTTTGGGACAACAGGGCCAAAATGTCACTTTCACAGTCCCAAAGTGCCATTTTCACAGTAAAAAGGCCTGGTTCACTTTTGCTTAGCTTAGTCTGTAACTTGAAAACTATGTACCGTATGGCCCTATAAACTGTGTTGGGATGAAAGCTAGCCACTTTGAGCAATGTGGGAAGTGCTGGGGCAGTTTGGGACAACAGGGCCAAAATGTCACTTTCACAGTCCCAAAGTGCCGTTTTCACAGTAAAAAGGCCTGGTTCACTTTTGCTTAGCTTAGTCTGTAACTTGAAAACTATGTACCGTATGGCCCTATAAACTGTGTTGGGATGAAAGCTAGCCACTTTGAGCAATGTGGGAAGTGCTGGGGCAGTTTGGGACAACAGGGCCAAAATGTCACTTTCACAGTCCCAAAGTGCCATTTTCACAGTAAAAAGGCCTGGTTCACTTTTGCTTAGCTTAGTCTGTAACTTGAAAACTATGTACCGTATGGCCCTATAAACTGTGTTGGGATGAAAGCTAGCCACTTTGAGCAATGTGGGAAGTGCTGGGCAGTTTGGGACAACAGGGCCAAAATGTCACTTTCACAGTCCAAAGTGCCGTTTTCACAGTAAAAAGGCCTGGTTCACTTTTGCTTAGCTTAGTCTGTAACTTGAAAACTATGTACCGTATGGCCCTATAAACTGTGTTGGGATGCCCTATAAACTGTGTTGGGATGAAAGCTAGCCACTTTGAGCAATGTGGGAAGTGCTGGGGCAGTTTGGGACAACAGGGCCAAAATGTCACTTTCACAGTCCCAAAGTGCCATTTTCACAGTAAAAAGGCCTGGTTCACTTTTGCTTAGCTTAGTCTGTAACTTGAAAACTATGTACCGTATGGCCCTATAAACTGTGTTGGGATGAAAGCTAGCCACTTTGAGCAATGTGGGAAGTGCTGGGGCAGTTTGGGACAACAGGGCCAAAATGTCACTTTCACAGTCCCAAAGTGCCGTTTTCACAGTAAAAAGGCCTGGTTCACTTTTGCTTAGCTTAGTCTGTAACTTGAAAACTATGTACCGTATGGCCCTATAAACTGTGTTGGGATGAAAGCTAGCCACTTTGAGCAATGTGGGAAGTGCTGGGGCAGTTTGGGACAACAGGGCCAAAATGTCACTTTCACAGTCCCAAAGTGCCATTTTCACAGTAAAAAGGCCTGGTTCACTTTTGCTTAGCTTAGTCTGTAACTTGAAAACTATGTACCGTATGGCCCTATAAACTGTGTTGGGATGAAAGCTAGCCACTTTGAGCAATGTGGGAAGTGCTGGGGCAGTTTGGGACAACAGGGCCAAAATGTCACTTTCACAGTCCCAAAGTGCCGTTTTCACAGTAAAAAGGCCTGGTTCACTTTTGCTTAGCTTAGTCTGTAACTTGAAAACTATGTACCGTATGGCCCTATAAACTGTGTTGGGATGAAAGCTAGCCACTTTGAGCAATGTGGGAAGTGCTGGGGCAGTTTGGGACAACAGGGCCAAAATGTCACTTTCACAGTCCCAAAGTGCCATTTTCACAGTAAAAAGGCCTGGTTCACTTTTGCTTAGCTTAGTCTGTAACTTGAAAACTATGTACCGTATGGCCCTATAAACTGTGTTGGGATGAAAGCTAGCCACTTTGAGCAATGTGGGAAGTGCTGGGGCAGTTTGGGACAACAGGGCCAAAATGTCACTTTCACAGTCCCAAAGTGCCGTTTTCACAGTAAAAAGGCCTGGTTCACTTTTGCTTAGCTTAGTCTGTAACTTGAAAACTATGTACCGTATGGCCCTATAAACTGTGTTGGGATGAAAGCTAGCCACTTTGAGCAATGTGGGAAGTGCTGGGGCAGTTTGGGACAACAGGGCCAAAATGTCACTTTCACAGTCCCAAAGTGCCATTTTCACAGTAAAAAGGCCTGGTTCACTTTTGCTTAGCTTAGTCTGTAACTTGAAAACTATGTACCGTATGGCCCTATAAACTGTGTTGGGATGAAAGCTAGCCACTTTGAGCAATGTGGGAAGTGCTGGGGCAGTTTGGGACAACAGGGCCAAAATGTCACTTTCACAGTCCCAAAGTGCCGTTTTCACAGTAAAAAGGCCTGGTTCACTTTTGCTTAGCTTAGTCTGTAACTTGAAAACTATGTACCGTATGGCCCTATAAACTGTGTTGGGATGAAAGCTAGCCACTTTGAGCAATGTGGGAAGTGCTGGGGCAGTTTGGGGACAACAGGGCCAAAATGTCACTTTCACAGTCCCAAAGTGCCATTTTCACAGTAAAAAGGCCTGGTTCACTTTTGCTTAGCTTAGTCTGTAACTTGAAAACTATGTACCGTATGGCCCTATAAACTGTGTGGGATGAAAGCTAGCCACTTTGAGCATTGTGGCAAGAGCTGGGGCAGTTTGGGACAACAGGGCCAAAATGTCACTTTCACAGTCCCAAAGTGCCATTTTCACAGTAAATACCAACGAGTCGCCTGTTCACTTTTGCTTAGCTTAGTCTGTAACTGAAAACTATGTACCGTATGGCCCTATAAACTGTGTTGGGATGAAAGCTAGCCACTTTGAGCAATGTGGGGAAGTGCTGGGGCAGTTTGGGACAACAGGGGCCAAAATGTCACTTTCACAGTCCAAAGTGCCGTTTTCACAGTAAAAAGGCATGGTTCACTTTTGCTTAAGCTTAGTCTGTAACTTGAAAACTATGTACCGTATGGCCCCTATAAACTGTGTTGGGATGAAAGCTACCACTTGAGCATTGTGGCAAGGCTGGGGCAGTTTTGGACAACAGGGACGAACAGGGCCAAAATGTCGCTTGTCACAGTCCCAAGTGCCTTTTTCACAGTAAA